>NC_053041.3:523833439-524136469 GCF_002575655.3 Aegilops tauschii subsp. strangulata
ATCAAAGAAGCCCTTAATCTATTTTATGATTCATGGAATTGTGCGTTGTAAAGCATAAAGTAAAAACAAATAATGGCAATTCAACTAGAAAAAAAGTTTGGGCAGTTATGATACGGAAGATTCTAGAACAAAAGAGAACCACTGTTGTTTTGAGGTTTGTGCATTATGCTTAAGTTCAGCCATGGATTCTGCTAGATTGTACATGTGGCAAAATCCGATGGGGGCTAGAAGATGGTGCGAGGGGCCGAGTGGAGGGAGACTATGAAGGAATGCACAAGTGCGAGACCGATATTTAGAGAGAGGGGGCGAACACGTGCGCTGTTGCGCGCAGTGGCGGAGCCATGAAAAATAAATGAGCTAGGGGGCCAAGCATTGCTAATCCTTTACGAGGAGGGTCAATTCATGAACTTAAACCATTTTTAGCAGCAATTGTCTAATGATCACATTCATATTAGCCTCGATATATAGTGACGTTAGGGGGGGAGGGGGGCAGGGCCCTTACTGCCCCTGTCTTCGCCATTGTGCACGCGTCTGAGAGATGAAGCGGAAGGCATGGATGATGAGAGGGGGACGTTGGATATATAATTAATGTGGGTGTATTAGTTATATATGTTAATCCTATATAGAGAGGTATAGATTGATCGATGTGGACGTGGGAAAGAGGGTGAGACCTCACTGGATATATCGATTGATCGGTTTGTGTGGAAAACTATGAAAGACCTAGCTATATACACACATACATAGAGGAACATCGATCGTTGCGCATGCACGCGTGAGAGATAAAGAATGCCCGATATGATGGAGAGGGGGATGTGTGTGGGTGTGTGCCTTCATGGGGGACCGACCTGAAGAAAAAGATTGTATGCGTGCGCTGGATAATGCCGACTGGTAGTGTGTGTGCATGCATGCACGAGAGAAAGTTAGTGGTACAATTATAAAGAGAAGACTACTGTGTGGGTGTAAAAGAATAGGTGAGGTCATAATCAATGTAAAGTTGAATTCAAATATTTGAATAAGAGATCCTGATGTTTGAAACCCATGCATGCATGAATATAACGGAGATCTGCGCGGTGTGGTTTGGAAACGAGCATGTTGTAATGTATACACATTGAACAAGGTCAGACTGATTTGAATTTGAGATACCGATGGCAGACATCATTTGGCCACGCCGCATCCGTGCATGGACACACTATTCTAATTGGAGATGATGGGCGGCTTTCGCATCACATATCTATATCTATACCCCTATATATATATTTTTTATTTTTTATTTTTTTATATTGTGTGCGGGTAACTTTAACTTTGAAAGATGGTCGTTGGATGAGGCGAATCTGATGGTCCAAAGATGGCAAATTTGAGCACTACTGGCCGTTGGATATCATCTAGATTCCACCAGATTTCGCCACATGTATAATCTAGAAGACTCCATGGTTGAACTTAAGCATAATGCACAAACATCAAAACACAAGCACTTCTTATTTGTTCTAGAATCTTCCGTATCAGAAATTCCCAAATGTTTTTCTACATGATTTGCCATTATTTGTTTTTACTTTATGTCTTACGACGCACAATTCCATGAATCTTAAAATAGATTAACTTTCTTATAAAAACTAGATTATTTTTAATGAAATGAACTATAAGAATTAAACGAACATCTACATCATGCATATATGACTCAAAGCTTGCATGCTATAATGTGGTATTTATTCATAATTTGGTTGCCAAATCTCATGCGTGCAATGCACGTGTACCTTACTCTAGTCTAAATGGTGTTTGTGTGTGTGTTGTGCGTGTTGAGGTGCAAATTGTCTTTTTTTTTGGTACACGTTAAGCTTGTTCTTCCGAAATTTCAAGCCGCGCCTTGTTATGCCGAAAATTCAAGCTAGCGTCTCTGTCTATCGTGCTGGGAAACTCCCGCCTCTTCAACCCGCGCCTTGTTAGCCCGAAATATTTAAGATATATCTTTGTCTCGTTGTGCTCCGACAACTCCCTCCATCTCAACCCGCGCCTTGCTGTTCCGAAATTACAACGCGCGCGAAAACTCCCACGTCCTGTGAAATCCCAACACGCGAAATGCCCGTGGTACCCCTGAACCGAAAGAACCGCCTCAAATCGGTGGGGGTACTTTCGTAACTTACCCCACATTTCGGGCAAGCGCGTCTCTAAGCCATGGTTCCCACTGCCATCCCATCCGCCCACCCATTCGTACACCGAGGCCGCGAAAACCCATGACAAAACCCCACACCCTGCTCCGTCCGCCACCCAACCGGAGCCTCTTCCCCGACGACGTCGTCCACAGCAACACCTCAACGTCCCTCATCCACCGTACCGGATGAGGATCCGTCGTTGATCTCATCGCCCCGCCGGCTCAGCCACCCCTTCCTCCACCTCCAAGGAGCTGCCCCGACGTTCCCCTCGTCTTTCGCGCCACCTCCATTCCCACACCGCCGTCTTCACCTGCACCACCGGAAGAGCATCATCATCACCGTTTCCTCGGATGAAGCTGCGGCCTAATGGGCGCAACCAAAGAGGTTGTACACTAGTCGCCGCATTTTCTTCTTGCTAGTGCGTTCAGTTTCGGCACCAAAATTCAGTTTCGACAGCAAAATTCAGTTTCGACAGTTAAGTTCAGTTTCGACAGTTAAGTTCAGTTTTGACAGTTAAATTCAGTTTCGACAGTTAAGTTCAGAGATGAGGGGCTGATGTATTTTACATCTAGCACTTTGTGGTTATGTATTTTACTTCATGTATTGGAGATGCTATTAGAATTCCACTCAGGTTAACGTTGTTCGTTGTCTCTCTTGTCCTGCTTCAGCCTCGGCGTCGTACAACTCACCGGAGCTGCTCCAACGACGAAACCCTCCATCACAGCGGAGCAGTACCTCGGGCTCCATCTCTAGACGCATAAGATCTTCTTCCCCTCCTCCGACAGCCAAGTCAGCCAGAGCATCCTCACCGGCCAACCCAATCACGCTGAGATCGACATGGCTTCGCCAAAGAGGTTGTACACTTGTTGCATCTCTTTTTTACTCAACATGTTATATATATTGTCCACTGAGCACTCGTAGTAACGGGAAATACGATTATTTTATCCTACTATATGAGTGAGGTACCAGGCAACTTAGCTATCCGTGATGGACTCTCTTGAACGCCATCATTATTTATCTCTGCACGTTTGAGCTATGCATTTGTCGATGGGCCTGGGAGTTGAGCTAGTATGGCAGTGGCCTAGGTCCAAAGTAATAGAAGTAGCACAAAAACATTTTTTTAGTGTAGGATTTTCCTTGCTCAAGCCTGCCTACTAGAATCATCAGTGCATGAAAGGAAAAGTGAATGAAAAACATCGGAATTGGAAAGTTTCCTATGGTACTACTTTTCAGGAATTTGGTGCAAAGTAATGGAGCAAAGGAAAACTGTAGGATTTGTTCCTTTAGTGTCTCCTTGAAAGAAAAACCGTAGGAATTCTAATTTCCACTTCTCCTCCTTTTCATATTCCTATTCATCAAGCACAAGACTAAGAGATAGTAGCATAAGAGCATTATAACCGTACATTTTCTTGTGGTTTGACTTAATCTCACCATGGTTTTTTGCATCCTGTGATCTTCCAATTGTTGTGAATCAAACACCCAGATTGGCAGAAATCCTGTGTTTTTAAATTCTCTGTTTTGCACGTGCATTCCTATCCTATTCCTGTCTATTTCCTATCCCTGCATTGTTAGAATCCTCAAATTCAAACAAGCCCTTACTCAATTACTTCTGTTACAGATATGTGTCAAAGAAAACCTTGTGTGGTTTGTCCTGCTCCTACGGCGATGTGTTCCACCCCGGCTCAGCTGCTCCAACGACGGAAGGGTTCACCACAGCAGGGATCCGCTCTCCAGACTGTCTTTCGCCGCCTCAGATCTTCTTCCCCGCCGCCGGCAGCCACGGCAACTGCATTACCATCATCAACTGAGCAGATGACCTTGAGGACTACACGGGTCCGCAAGAGAGGTCGCACTCTTCCGTGTCTGCTTACGTTATGCGTCGCTTAATATGATGACATGCTACATTATCGTCATGTTCACCTATTAGACTTCGAGTCACGTCCAAACTAATGCTGAAACTTGAGTTTTTAAATGGTTGTGGGGTACATATGGGGGAGCAATCAGTACTATCTGTCTACTATCTGGTTAATCTCCGGTGTCTACTATGAGTTTCATGTTGGGTGCAAACAAACATTAAAGGAGCCATTATCTGTATTTTTTAACTAAAGCTATTATCTGCCTGCTATCATTGGTTTTGGGTCTATCCACAGTTTGCTACCATCACTCTGGATTTGTGCATGCACTCCTTACAAAATCTCACTATGTTTTATTCCTATGCATGCCAGTTATTGTACACAATGGAACTGATCATGTAGAGCAAAAGAGATGAGCCTTGCATGGCAATAAAATTTCATGCAGACGTCGTTCCATGGTGGGCGCAAAGGCAGCCCCCCTCCACCCATTTCGGATCGTAATCAAGAGGAAGATAACTGTTCTGAGGGGGATTTAGAAGGATAAGACCACTCCTATTTACCCCATGAGGTCTTCGCTCTAACTTGGCATGCTGATGTTGGTAATATCATGCATATGTTGCCTTGCATTGCTTACTGTATACATTAAAGATGTCATCTGCTTAGTTTAGACATGCTTTGTGTCAATGCCATCTGTTTAGTTTCTTTATCGTATATGTGAATCATGCAATGCCATCTTGTCTAGCCAGGCATCATATATGTGAATTTTGCAATGCCACCCTGGTTAGCCAGTCATCTTATATGTGAATTATATCATGCCATCATTTTTTTATTACGTGTTAAATTTGTCAACAATTTTAGTACATTCAATTACTCTTCCTGTGCATCAGCCATTCGACACGGTCATGGAAAAATCTGGAGTGGAAACAAGGTCTTCAGAGCAGACAATGCTATCTGACGAAGCGCATGTCTTGCTGGTTACCGATAGCTCCTCAGAGGAGGATTCAGAGACAAATGACCAGTCATATTCCCCCCCCCCCCCGTGGTGCATGCCCTAACTTGGCAGGGTTATGTTGCTCATATCGTGCGTATGGTATCTTGCATTGCTATGCCATTTGCTTAGTTTAGACATGCTTTAGTGTCTAATTACCATATATGTGAATTATGCAACGCCATCTTGTTGCAAGACATTATATATGTGAATTATGCAATGTTATCTTGCTGCAAGGCATTATGTATGTGAATTATGCAATGCCATGCCGTTTAGGCAAGCGTCATATATGTGAATTATATCATGCCGTCCTTTTTTTGTATTTCTCATTGCTTTTGTCGACAATGTTTGTATATTCAACTACTCTTCCTGTGCATCAGCCATTTGAATTGGTGATGGAGAAATCTGGAGTGAAAACAAGGTCTTCAGAGCACACAATGCTACCTGCTGAAGCAGATATCTTGCTGGTTACATATAGCACTTCAGAGGAGGATTCAGAGGCAGATGACCAGTCCTATCATCCCCCTGAGGTGTATGCTCAAACTTGGCAGAGTTATATTACTCATATAATGCATATGTTGTATTGCAATGCTTAGTTTTTACATGATATACACAATATTGGATGCCATCTCCTTAGTTGACACATCATATATGCGATTGCCCTCTGCTCACTTCCCTAGTATATAAATCATATATTTGAATTATGTCATGACATGATGTTTACATAGACAGCATGTATCTGAATTATGGCATGCCAACCCATTTTCTAAAGACATAATATAGTTATATCATCTCATCCTGTTTACATAGTCATCATATTTTAAATTATGTCATCCTATCCGTGAATTATATCATGCCATCATGTTTCCATCGACGGCATGTTTGTGATTTATGGCATGCCAACCACTTTAATAGACACATCGTATAGTTATATCATGTCATCCTGTTTACATAGTCATCATATTTTGGAGTATGTCATTCTATCATGTTTAGTTAGCCATCATACATGTGAAATTGTGTCATGCTATCCTGTTTAATTAGCCATCATATATGTGAAATTATGTCCTGCTATTCTGTTTGCTTAGACAACATAAATGTGAATTATTTCATGCCCTGTTTTCTTCCCTACTATCCATTGCACCTGTCTATCTTACAATGTTTGTACATTCAATTACTTTTCTTGTTTATCAGCCATTTCAATTGGAGGGAGTGATGGCAGTATCTGTGGGAGTAAAAACACGGTCTTCAGAAAAGATCGTGCTACCTGTCGATGCAGATAGAACCACGGTTGTACTTGCCCAAGAACCAGCCCCACCACACATAACCCACACTCATGCAGATTGTACCCCTACCCAGTTGGACAGAGAACCAGCTACACCCCTTCTAACCCCAACCCCAGCAGATAGACACCCAGTTCCCGTTGACACAGCACAGTCTCCACCACAGAGCACCCAAACACGAGCAGTTAGTAAGGCAACTGCAGTGCCCAAATCACGAGGACCACCACTCCGAACCTGAAGTCAACGCTTAAAGCAGAAGAAGAATTGTTCTCAGGTCAGGTTCCGTAGCTACGGTTCATACTACTTTGCTCTTGCATCACTGTATTTACTAATACCAACTAATTTCAAATTTGAAGGATGCAATTGAAACTCCAATGGCGCAACAGATATGTTTTAAGCCTGTTTCTTCAACGTGTTTGGCTGTTTGCTGTTGAAACTTGCTCTATGTTGATTTCAGTTTCAATTGAATAAACAGTTATGTTCTCATGCCATGCACATTACAAGTGTTGTTATTGCTGTGTAGTTTCCCACACTTATATTCTGTCTATGCTGCTTTGTCTTGAATAGATATGATTCGAACTGTATCTATCTTGATTTGGCAACATAAACTAGAATGATATAGACCATACAGTGACCATACTACATAGATATATGTTTGTTTCATGTTGTTATCCTATCCAGCTTACTACTGAACTGGTTTACCAAAATGAGTTTCCTACACTACATTATAAACCTGAGATGTGTTTGTTTGTTTCTCTTTTAGAACGCGGATAAAATATTGGGGAAGAGTACCCTGTTATGCAATGGTAAAGGAAGTAATGCAGATAAGGTTCAAGATAGTGAGACATCCCTGTTGGTCTCCAAGAAAGCTGATAAAAACTATATTGAAGACACTGAGACAACCCCAAAGTCATGTCTTGATGTAGTGTTCGAGTTACTGGCTTCCACTGCTGGCACCAGCTCTTCGAACTCGTTGCCTGAATCAGTTTGGCTTCCTGAGTCTCAACTTCAAGTTGAAAGACATCGATTAGATGTTATGCGACAGGAAGCCGAAGGACTGAGGAAGTCCCTGCAGAATTCAGATGCATACTTTCTGGTGCAACAGCAAGCGCTGGAGCACTTAAGCGCCAAACAAGAGAAAGTTAATAAGCTTGCTAAGCATCTTGCCAGCATTATGGGTACCCAGGATATTGTTTCTTGAGCTCTTCTGAAGTGGTTTCAGTTCTGGACTTGTTTTGCTGCGGCGTTTATATGCTGTTGTGTTCCCTATATTTGCCCTGGTGGCGAACTTTGATGCCCAGTGGATGTAATATGTGTAATAGCCGTGATAGCCTTGTGTAAGTTGCTTGCTTATTTATTTCCTTGTTGTCTTGTTTATTTGTTTGCTTGTTGTCAGTGCAGTTCTTTTTCTGCGGTTTGCTAGTGGCTGCAATAACCTATTTTTTTAAAAACTAGGCCACAATAACCATGGGCTAATATTTACTGTAGTGACACTGGGCCTCCTACGGGCTGTAGAAACAGTGGGCCTTCTACGGGCCGTAGAAACAGTGGGCCTTCTACGGGCCGTAGAAACAATGGGCCTTCTACAGGCCGTATCATCAATGGGCCTTATACGGGCCGTATGATCGATTGGCCAAACATGGGCCAAACAGACCGCATTCTGGTCGTAAACGGGCTAGAGTTGGAATCGTCCGTTCATGGGCTGACCATAACGGGCCATCGTTAATAGGCCATATTTGATGACACTATGAAAATGGCCCAACGTATTAACGGACCACAAATGGGCCGACTGTAACCACGGGCTGAATTTGGCCCACAAGCAGAAAATGACAGTAACGGGCCGTATGTAAACGAATGCTGGAAAATAGCCCAAGAATAAATGGGCTCTGAGAAGGCCGAAAGATAACATGGGCTGGAAACGGCCCAACGGAATAACGGACCGTTAATGGGTATAAAGTGATACACTATTCTTTACGGGCCAGTTTCACCACGGGCCGTTAATGGGTGTAAAGTGATACACTGTTCATTACGGGCCAGTTTCACCACGGGCCGTTAATAGGCCAAGAGTTACATAGGACCTCATATGGGCCGAAAGACGTCATGGGCCATACATGGGCGAGTAGTGAAAATGGGCTGGAATCATATTGGATGGCCCAGATGAAGCTACTGGGCCTAATTCGAATAGGGCGTAACGGGCCTTGGGTTAGCGGGCTGTAAATGGGCTATATGCGAACAGGCCGTTAACAGGCTTTCCATGGGCCGGCCCGCCACCTTTTGACCAAGTCAAACGGGCCGGCCTTTTCAAAGGAATGGGCCTCTGTTGGGCCGTGCCACGTGTCGATGTATCATAGGCGCCTTCTGTCCAATGAGTGGATGACATCTGTCCCAGCTATGAGCCGACACGTGTTTCCTCCAGCCAATGATGATTTTACACATGGAAAATCCCCATTGGTCGGCGCTGTTAACGGGTTATCGGATCCAAAACCCGACCCAATAGCTTAACGGCATTCTGTTACGGTGGATGCCACGTGTTGGTCACCCTTGACGAAAGCACTTCTGTGACGTGCGATTTATCGTCATGGAAGTGGACACTTCCGTGATGATAATTTTGGTAATGTCATGGAACACTTCTACGACAGCACAAGTATGACTATCTTGACTTTGTCATAAATTTGTCATGGATGTACATGCATGACAAAAAACGCGACCTACTGTGACAAACATGTATCATCACGCAAGTGTATTTTTTGTAGTGATAGCAGCCCAGAGCCGCGCCCCCGAAGCAAGCCCCTAGCCGCATCGTGAGTACTAAGAAACCCGGATGCGTCACGATATGTAGATGATAGCCAATCCAGGCATGACTGCTGGAGTGTGGTCACATGCATGGACGAACTGATCTTCCATGTCATGCAGGGATCGTCCAGGCCGGCACCAACGTCTGTACAACACTTCTCTAGTACTATCGCTCGTCTCTCTCTTCTATTAACTCATCAGACTTGCAGGGCCGGGGAGTGTTCCTATGGTCGGTTCTCAATTGCGGTCCCACATGTGTGTGCAAACGCAATATGACGCGCGTTCCATTAGGAGAGCGGCATGCCAGACCGACCGACTGTCTGGGGTGTGCCGCGAATGCGACGGGCATGCTGTATACTCCATACATGTGTACCGCCGTTTTCTTGAGGCTTTCCTCCATGGTGCAATCCATGGATACAAAATTAGTATATTGTACTATTTAGAAGTCGAGGGCGGGGCTTTTGCCGCGCGGTAGGTGTCGATGTCAAAACCGGCGGATCTCGGGTAGGGGGTCCCGAACTGTGAATCTAAGGTCGATGGTAACACGAGATGGGGGACACGATGTTTACCCAGGCTCGGGCCCTCTCTATGGAGGTAATACCCTACTTCCTACTTGATTGATCTCAATGAATATGAGTATTACAAGAGTTGATCTACCTCGAGATCGTAATGGCTAAAACCCTAGAAGTCTAGCCTGTATGACTATGATTATGATTCTTACCTCTACGGACTAAGCCCTCCGCTTTATATAGACACCGGAGGGGACTAGGGCTGTACAAAGTCGGTTATAGAGAAAGGAATCATCATATCAGGACGCCAAGCTTACCTTCCACGCCAAGGAGAGTCCCATCCGGACACGGGAGATAGTCTTCGGTCTTGTATCTTTACAGCCCATCAGTCCGGCGCATGTACCATAGTCCGGACGCCCAAGGACCCCCTAATCCAGGACTCCCTCAGTAGCCCCTAAACCAGGCTTCAATGACGAGCTGTCCAGCGCACAAATTGTCTTCGGCATTGCAAGGCGGGTTCCTTCTCCGAATACCCCCACACAGTCTTTGGACGCAATGAACGTGCCCGGCTCTGCAAAACAAATACCACACACCACCACAGAGAGTATAATATTTCACGAGTACAATCCACCGACAACTTTTGGTAATGTGGCACCACGTCATCACCCGGTCATTATTTTGAACCGTTTTTCGGCCTTCCACTTCGAGATGCGGTCTCATTGGCACGTCTTGTCAAAGCCGAGATCGTGTCCCCTTATTGCAGGATTCTCATCAATACAGGCGTGGGTAATCCAACCGTGCCGTTTGCACAGCCCTTAGGAACAGGCGAGTTTTAAGGCGAGTGGGGAGGCACTTGATATTCACTGCCTTTATAAGGAGATAAGGATTCCTTTCCTTCACCCACACCTTCTCTCTCTCTGCCCTCCCAATCTCGCGCTCCAGCGCCCAAGTCCTCAACTTTTCCGCCTCAAGAAAGCACTCGACCATGTCCGGATCTGGAGTGCAAGGCAAGTGGATGGCCTCCTCCGTTAAGGAGAAGGACATCACGAAGCTTTGGGAGGCCGGGTATCTGGCGAAAGAAATCGCCCACTGGCTTCCGGCCAAGGGACAAATCGTCCATACCCCAAAGCCCAATGAGAGGGTGGTGTTCATCCCCCATTTTGTCCGCGGGTTAGGGTTTCCTCTCCACCCTTTCATCCATGGACTCATGTTCTATTACGGGCTAGATTTCCATGATCTAGCCCCAAACTCCTTCCTCAACATCTCGGCATTCATTGTCATGTGCAAGGCCTTCCTCCGCATTCCACCCCACTTCGGACTATGGCTTAAGATCTTCAACGTGAAGCCGAAGGTGGTGGACGACCAACACGCGGAGTGCGGAGGCGCCATGGTGAGCAAGCTGCCCAATGTCACATGGCCCAATGGTACATTTGTGGAGACTGTCAAAGAGTGGCGGAAACTGTGGTTCTATATCACAGAGCCCCGGGAAGCCACCTGGGCCGCGACTCCCGAATTTAAGTCCGGAGCTCCAATGCGGCTCACCTCCTGGATAGAGAAGGGCCCAAATTGGTCTTTGTTAGATGAGGTGATAGCGCTGCAAACGCGCATCCAAAGCATGGTGGACAAAAACATCAAGCTCGTCAACGTGATCTAGGTGATGCTAGTTCACCGGATCCTTCCATGCCAGAGCCAAACCCGCCCTTTATGGGAATTCGATCCGGAGAAGCACCAGGCCTTGGAAAGGCTCTTCGGAATCACACACGAAGATATCTGGAAGTTGCTCTTCAAGGGCAACGAGACGCCGCCGGACACCACCGAGGACCGCGGGCACGATCTGGCCCATCCCGCTAGTGCGGTAAGTCTTTCGCGTTTCAAGGTGTATCCTCTACTTGCTTATTCAAGGAAGATATCTAGACCTCACTATTATTTTTTAGGTATGGACAGAGAAAGCGGAGCGGGTTAAGTGTCCGGCTCCGCTGCCCAAGGAACCAGCCATCCTGCTTCTGACGAAGATGATGGTCCCGGCGCGTGCCAAGGGGGTCCGGAGTGGCCCCCGCCGCAAAGGAGCTTCGGACAGGACGTCCGAAGACAACGAGACTCCCTCCTCCACCGCTGAAGACGACGACGACGAGGAGGAAAGCAGCTCTCCCCCAGAGGGGGAAGGAAGAAGAGGGCGGCCTCGACAAATCTGGAGGCAGAGGCGTCCAAGAGGGGGAAGAGCTCCCTCGCGGATAACTCCGCGTGGGATGTCGACAGCAGCCCAGAGCCGCGCTCCCGAAGCAAGCCCCTAGCCATATCGTGAGTACTAAGAAACCCGGATGCGTCCATATATCCGGCCTCTCTACTTCATAGTTTTAACATGTTGAATTATGCGATTGCAGTCCAGCCCACGACAGCTCCCTGCGATCCTCATCAGGAGGTTCGCTGGATTCAAAGGCGATGGCCATCGAGTCACCGCCGGCCGCTCACTCTCCCATGGCCAAGGGTGACGACGAGGTGCTGTCCCAAAGGACCTTCCCGGGCCAGGGACAGGTTCAAGAGGCTGTCAGGGTGGCGCCAGAGGGGTGACCCTTCGACCGTCGGACACCCGGGAGAGAGGACCCCCATGGAGACTGGCGATGGGGGCCATGTCCAGTTCAGACCCCAGCCGAATACGGTTCCGGAGACCTATACGGCTCCAGAATACAGCAAGCACCCTCCTTCAAAAGAAGGAGGTGTGCCTATTCCGCCGGTGACCTCTATCCAACCAGAGGCACCAGATAATCTACTGGAAGCACTACGAGGTGCTTCCATTATGGAGGAACACCATATCCTTATGGGTACGGTGGTTGAGAGGGTTCAGTCTGTCAAGAGTAGACTGACCGAAGCCTGCACCAGCCTGCTGACAGGCTTTGAGGTAAGCGACGCAAAAGAGAAAGTCATAGTATAGATAGTAGCCCCTAAGACACTGTCCGGTGTTCGGAAAGAAAAGCCGGACAGAGGATCAAGTAATTTTTGGAGGAAACTAACTAAATATGTCTTATGTGAATAAGCAGGCGTCGTTGCTGGCCGCAACCTCTCATGCTGCTGAGGTCTCCGGACTAAAGCAGAGTCTGGAGCGGGCCGAAGAAGAGCTCGTCCTTGTAAAAAGGCAGTTGGAGGACAAGCAAGGTATGTGATGACCTTGTGCATATCCAAAAAAGGATGAATGACTTATGCTGACCATATTGCTATGATATTTGTAGGAGCGGCTACTGAGGTTGAAATCCTTATGAAGGCGCTGGCCGAGGCCGAGGAGAGGGCGGCGAAGGAACAAGCCGCCTGAAAAAAGCATGCGGCCAGGGTTGGGGAGGTCCAGCAGGAGCTCCATGACGCCTTGAAGAAATACGAGTCCTTGGAGTGCCAGCATGCGGACCAAGAGTCCGAACTTGCGAAGGCCCACCAAAGCGCACAAGAGGCCAGGACCGAAGCCCAAGGCGCCCTCCAGTAAATCCAGGAGGCCAAGAAGATCGCGGCGGGTAAGGCTTTAATTATGCAAAGCAAGTATGTGAAGAAGAGATATCTCTTACTGACCCGGATTGGGAGTTCTCAAGAGGCGTTTGCGGATCTGCCGCACAGCCTTTCTGACGGTGCTGAATTCTTTTGAGCCGAAGATGGGAGCTCAACGGAGAAGCTGTTCTGGTCGCAATACCTTGCGCGAGAACATCCGGTGCCCTTGAGCGACCAGCTAAAACAGCTGGTCGAGCTGCATAGGGTGGCCGAACTGGCCATGAAGGACTTAATAATCCAGCTGTGGCCCGCCGAAGCCATACCCAGCAGCTACTTCGGTCTCGTGAAGCGGCTAGTCAACGCCTGTCCTCGGCTTGACGCCATCAAGCGGTCGGTTTGTATCAAAGGTGCGCGTATGGCCTTCGCCCGTGTCAAGATGCAGTGGGCGAAGATGAATGCCGTCACGATCGCGACCGAGGGACCGCCCACGGGCAAGGTGCACCGCACGCCCGAGAGATATTTTAGCAATGTCCTGGAGGGATCCCGCGTTGTGGCGGAGCAATGTACGAAGGATGTAATCTTTGAATGAATACAGTTACATTGTCTCGCTTTGTATTATAAAAACAAGTTCGGCTATGTAATATAATGTTTGTTTAATATTTTACCTCCTGTGCGGCCATGTTTATGAAATTTTGAGAGTTGGCCAGTCGTTGGCTTCAGCCCCCACGTAGGTAGTACGGGGGTGTTCGGTGTGGAATCTAAACACTCTTGATCCAATTTGTTTGGTCCTTGATGGAGGTGTTTAGCGCAACGAACCAGGCAATCGGACTATGTGGCTTTATTACCCTCATTAGCCATAGGAGTTCTACAATGAAAATTTAGGCGCATCCCCTAGTATCCAAACTAGGGTACTGTAAACACCTGATCGGGTAAGAGCCGATTCATCGCATAATGCGGAAAAATCGCTAAAGATTTGAAACCTCCGAAGAGCTGACCGGCTCTCGCCGTATCATGACAGTCAGTTTTCGGCTTTCTCTACTGAGGTGCTCATCCGGATAAACCAGGACAAACTCGCAGTAGTTCTCCCTTTACTACCCTAGCCGATATAGCGGAAAGTAAGGTAGTAAGCACAAGAGCCGGGCAACCCAACTATTGACCAAAGACATGATTCGGAGCCAATGCATATAATGCTAAATTTGGGGTGCCGAACAATATTGTAAAAAGTGTTCGGACTTTGTTGTCGTATTATGGGTCGCAATGAAGCCCCTGGCAGATTAAAGCGTACCAAAGTGTACAGTCGCAACTTTGAGAAGATTGTCAAAGAAAAAGGAAAAAGGGGGTAGTAAGCTAGTGCCGCAGAAGTTGGGCCGCAAACTGTTTCCATTATAGTTTGATTAATACGTCAAAGCGTATTTGTACAAGTGGTGCAATAAGCAACCGGGTTATTTAACATGCCACAACCAAGGGAGAGCTGCGTGCGGGTCCTGAAAGCAGGTAGAGTGATCGTTAAAGAGACCATCTAAGAATTCCCTTGTACGCGAGTGCTTCTTGCCAGCTTGGTGTATCCATCCTGCCGAGAGGACCGATGATTAGTTAGTCAGAAGAAACCTGCGGAAAAATGAAAGTATGTGCGTCTAGGAGCGGTCGAGCCGTATTGTGGATCACAAACTAGTTATGCCTCCGTCTATGCCCACGGTATTTTGAGTGCGTAGTTATGTACGTGTGGTACCAATGCCGCCACTTGGTTGGGACTGGGACGGAGGCCAAATTGCTAATCGAGCTCTTGACGAGCTGGGCTGTCCTGCTGCAGAGTAGTCCGGACTTGTTTGACCATGTCCGGGAGCCCGACCGTCGAATTAAGGTTCTGCTTGAGAAGGCCGCTCTGTACTTCTTCTGCTAACGTAGCGGTGTGCTCCTCGGTACGGAGGGAGTGTTCCGTGTTTCCATTGACTGTTATGACGCCGCGTGGTCCACGCATCTCCAGCTTAAGATAAGCGTAGTATGGCACCACATTGAAGCGTGCAAATGCGGTTCGTCCGAGCAGTGCGTGATAGCCGCTGCGAAAGGGGACGATATCGAAGATCAACTCTTTGCTTCGGAAGTTGTCCGGGGATCCAAAGACAACCTCTAGGGTGATTGAGCCCGTACAACGGGCCTCTACACCTGGTATGACTCCTTTAAAGGTAGTCTTTGTGGGCTTAATTCTTGAGGGATTAATGCCCATTTTGCGCGCTATATCCTGATAGAGCAGGTTCAGGCTGCTACCACCGTCCATGAGGACTCGCGTGAGGTGGAATCCATAAATGATTGGGTCGAGGACCAGTGCGGCTGAACCGCCATGACAGATACTGGCCGGATGGTCCCTGCAATCAAATGTGATCGGACATGAAGACCATGGGTTGAACTTTAGGGCGACTGGCTCCATCGCACAGATGTCCCTGAGCGCGCGCTTGCGTTCCTTCTTGGGGATGTGGGTAGCGTATATCATGTTCACCGTTTTAACTTGGGGGGAAACGTCTTCTATCCCCCTGTGTTCGGTGGACGGGGCTCCTCGTCATCGTCCTCACTTTGCGACCCCTTCTCCTTGTTCTCGGAATTTAACTTGCCGGCCTCTTTAAAAACCCAACATTCTCTATTGGTGTGATTAGCTAGTTTTTCGGGGGTGCCGTGTATCTGGCATGGGCGATCGAGTATGCGGTCCAAGCTGGATGGGCCCGAATTGTTCCTTTTGAACGGCTTCTTCCGCTGGCGGGACTTGGAGGCACTAAATCCGGTGTTGACCGCCATGTCGTCGGTATTATCACCGTTGTTTCGACGCTTGTGTCTGTTGCGTCGAGGCTTGCCGTTGCTATTTCTAGCTTCCATAGTGCCAGGCTCATTTGCATTGTTATTGCTACGGGCTAGCCAGTTGTCTTCGCCCGCGCAAAAGCGGGTCATAAGTGCCGTAAGGGCTGCCATAGACTTCGGCTTCTCTTGGCCAAGGCTTCAGCATCCGGACAGTCGACGATCTGGTTCTTTTTAGTTAAGAACCTAGTCCAGAGTTTCCTGGCTGACTCTTCGGGCTGCTGAATTATGTGACTTAAGTCGTCGGCATCCGGAGGTCGAACATATGTACCTTGGAAGTTGTCAAGGAAGGCCTCTTCCAAGTCTTCCCAGCTGCTGATGGAGTTTTCAGGTAGACTATTCAACCAGTGCCGGGCTGGCCCTTTGAGTTTTAATGCGAGGTATTTGATGGCATGGAGATCATCGCCGCGGGCCATATCAATGTGAAGAAGAAAATCCTCGATCCATACAGCGGGGTCTGTTGTCCCATCGTATGATTCGATGTATACGGGTTTAAACCCTTCTGGGAATTCATGCTCCATTACCTCGTCAGTGAAGCAAAGGGGGTGTGCGGCGCCTCTATATCGGGCCATGTCACGACGTAGCTCGGATGGAGTCCGTCTGCGGTTATCGGCCCAGAGTATGATTATTGCGTCCGGCTAGATAGCTATTATTGTGTGTCAGGGCACGTCTCCGTGATCCATAGATCGATCTGTTCTGGCCTGCTCTATTGTCCAAGTCCTGCCGCATGTCATATGTATGTCCCTGAGCTGTTTTGTCTCTATCTTTACGGTGAGGTTGGGCGGGCTGGTGTTCGGCTTGAGTCGCCGCTATATCCCGATCACGTGGTGGTCGGTTAGCCGCATTGCACGATGATCGTATGGGCTCCAACGCCTCATCATCGAACTGAGGTAGCAATTTGTGCTTCGGGTAACTTTTGGCTGGGAACTTGAGGCCGTATTCCACGGCTGCCAGGACATCAGTCCATCTATCATTGAGCATATCTTGATCAGCTTGAAGCTGCTGCTGTTTCTTTTTCAGGCTCCTTCCAGTGGCTATTAGCCGGCGCTTAAAGCGCTCCTGCTGGAGAGGTTCCTCAGGCACATAAAATCCTTGGTGCCGAGGCTTGCCTCATACTCGGAGAGCGGAAGATAATTACTGTCCTTCGAGTCTTCGTGTTTGTCCTGTTCATCAGGGCTAAGTTCCCATCTTCCCGTTCATCTTGTTCGGAAGTTGCCTCAACGGGGTCTTCATTGTCTTCGGCATCGTCCGAAGTGTTCTCTTCTCCTGTGCTGGTGTTGCTGTCGTTGCTGCGGCGTGATTTAGAGCGGCGCTACTGACGCTGGAGCTTTGGTTGTATCTCAGGAGGTTTATCCTCAACTGGATCTTCCTTGTCATCGCCGCTGTTTTCTTTTGGTGCATCCACCATGTATACGTCATACGAGGAAGTGGCCGTCTAGCGTCCGGTAAACGGCGGGTTTTGGACCTCTTCTTCTTCGGCATCGTCGTCCATACCGTCGATGTCTTCGGAGCCGTAATCGAGCATGTCGGTTAGGTCCTCGACAGTGGCTATGAAGTGGGTGGTGGGTGGGAAACGAAATTCTCCGTCATCAGCCTCTAGTTCGAACCGGATATAATTTCGCTGTGAGTCCCCCGCTAAGGAGAGTGTTTTTAATGAGTTTAGCACGTCGCCTAAAGGCGAGTGCCGGAAGATGTCCGCGGAGCTGAATTCGACGATCGATGTCTGATCAAGCTGGACGTACGCGGACGCACATGGTTCGGAACCTATAGCCGGAAACGAGTCCGAGGTTCCAGTGACAAGGATCCCACTCGAGGTTGGGTCGGTCTGCGGCTCTGACGCCGCTGAGTCTGCGACTTCCGTGGCGGGGTTGACCCTCCCACTTATGGGCGCTATCTCCTGGGCATGGTCCGATGAAAAATTTAAGTCATGTTCATCGTGGTGATAGGGGGCTGCCGTGGTCTCGAATCCGTCGAAGATCAAGTCTCCGCGAATATCCGCGACATAGTTCAAGCTTGCAAATCTGACTTGACGGCCAAGGGCGTAGCTATCGATCTGCTCTAGATGGCCAAGCGAGTTGGCCCATAGTGCGAAGCCGCTGAATACAAAGATCTGCCCGGGGAGGAAGGTTTCTCCCTGGACAACATTGTTGTAGATGATTGACGGGGCCATCGAAACCTCTTGACGACGACACAGCGGAACTCTCAATGAAAGCACCAATGTCGGTGTCAAAACCGGTGGATCTTGGGTAGGGGGTCCTGAACTGTGCGTCTGAGGTCGATGGTAACAGGAGACGGGGGACACGATGTTTACCCAGGTTCGGGCCCTCTCTATGGAGGTAATACCCTACTTCCTGCTTGATTGATCTTGACGAATATGAGCATTACAAGAGTTGATCTACCTTGAGATCGTAATGGCTAAAACCCTAGAAGTCTAGCCTAGATGACTATGATTATGATTCTTGCCTCTACGGACTAAGGCCTTCGGTTTATATAGACACTGGAGGGGACTAGGGCTGTACAAAGTCGGTTACAGAGAAAGGAATCTTCATATCAGGACGCCAAGCTTGCCTTCCACGGCAAGGAGAGTCCCACTCGGACACGGGAGATAGTCTTCGGTCTTGTATCTTTACAGCCGATCAGTACGGCCCACGTACCATAGTCCGGACGCCCGAGGACCCCTAATCCAGGACTCCCTCAGTAGGCGGGGCAGTTCCGCCTAGTCGGTTCGACAGAGACGCGAGAAGATGAGGGAGTAGGCTACTGCAAACGTAGGGCTATGTGATTTGACAGCGAGTTACTGCTGGACAGGTGGGGCTCCGTTATTTGACTTGCCATTATCATTTTAACTGCGGCACAATGACCGGCGTGAGTCTCCTGATTCCTGACCACCTCCATGGTATACAGGTGCCTCTCCCAATGCTCCACCATGTAGAGGCTGGCTCTTCCACGAGAGCCCACTCCTCCACTTTTTCCTTGCCTCTTTCCTCCACATATGCAAAAATGCCACGTAAGCATGATTATAGCCCACTATTGTACTTACTCGTACAGGTGCTAAGCCTGCCACATAGGCACAAAGTCTGATGTGGCAAGTTAATTAAGAAGAGAGAGACTAGTTTGGTGACCCTAGGAAGAAACGGTGCTAAGCGCGTGTACCTAGGTGAAAAGATAATTTTGAGTCTATAGCTAATTAAATGAAGCAAACTTAGCAACAAAAAACTAAGCACCTATGCATTGGGTACTTGAGTTACTAAGCCATTTAGTGCCCTTAGCACCTCATCTAAGCACCATTTAATTGGAAGAGGTCACTCCTTAGCAAATGCAATAAATACTACAAAGAAAGAGATAGAGAGAAGTAAAGAAATACTCTTATAGCCAACCTTATAGCTAAGTGATACGTCTGAAATGTATCTATAATTTTCATTGTTCCATGCTATTATATTATCAATCTTGGATGTTTTACAATCACTTATAGTCATTTCATATCATTTTTTGGTACTAACCTATTGACATAGTGCCAAGTGCCAGTTGCTGTTTTTCCATGTTTTTTACATCGCAGAAAATCAATATCAGACGGAGTCCAAATGCCTCGAAACTTTATGGAGAATATTTATGGGCCAGAAGGAACACAATGGGCCCTGACTGCGCCTGGGGGTGCCCCGAGGGGGGCACAACCCACCAGGGCGCGCCAGGAGGCCCAGGCCCGCCCTGGTGGGTTGTGCCCAACTCGGGTGCCCCCCGGACCGCCTCTTTGCTCTATAAATACCCCAATATTCCAGAAACCCTAGAATAGTCGACGAAATATTCATCCAGCCACCGTAGAGTCCAGAACCACCAGATCCAATCTAGACACCATCTCTGATGGGGTTCACCACCTCCATTGGTGCCTCTCCGATGATGCGTGAGTAGTTCTTTGTAGACTTTCGGGTCCGTAGTTAGTATCTAGATGGCTTTCTCTCTCTTGCTAGATTCTCAATACAATGGTCTCTTGGAGATCGATATGATGTAACCCTTTTTATGGTGTGTTTGTTGGGATCTGATGAACTTTGAGTTTATGATCAGTTATTTCTTTTTATATCCACGAAAGTTATTTGAGTTTCTTTGATCTCTTATGTGCATGATTGCTTATAGCCTCGTATTTCTTCTCCGATATTTGGGTTTTGTTTGGCCAACTTGATCTATTTATCTTGCAATGGGTAGAGGTGCTTTGTAGTGGGTTCGATCTTACGGTGCTTGATCCCAGTGACAGAAAGGGAAATGACACATATGTGTCGTTGCTACTAAGGATAAAATGATGGGGTCTATCTCTACATAGATAGATCTTGTCTACATCATTTCATTGTTCTTATTGCATTACTCCGTTTTTCCATGAACTTAATACACTAGATGCATGCTGGATAGCGGTCGATGTGTGGAGTAATAGTAGTAGATGCAGGCAGGAGTCGGTCTACTAATCTTGGATGTGATGCCTATATAATGATCATTGCCTGGATATCGTCATAATTATTTGAAGTTACAACAATTTCCCAATAGTAATTTGTTTACCCACTGTTTGCTATTTTTCTTGAGAGAAGCCACTAGTGAAACCTACGGCCCCCGGATCTTCTTTCTCATATATTTTCCATTGCGATCTACTTTTCTCTTGCATTTATTTTCAGATCTATTAAACCAAAAATAAAAATACCTTGCTGCAATTTTTCTTTATTTATTTTATCTAGCGTTCGATCTATCAACTTACTACAAATTCATCTCACGTCCGGTTGCCACTTGAGGCGCCGTACCCCGGAAGGGATTGAAAACCCCTTTAACACGTCGGGTTGCGAGGATTTGTTATATGTGTGCAGGGGCTCTTTAGTTGGGTTTCTTGGTTCTCCTACTGGTTCGATAACCTTGGTTTCATATCTGAGGGAAATACCTACCGCCGCTGTGCTGCATCATCCCTTCCTCTTTGGGGAAATACCGACGTAGCTTCAAGTGACATCAAAAGGAATTTCTGGCGCCGTTGCCGGGGAGGATCTTCAACATATACCAGGTTCCCGATCACAAATCCCATCTCCTCGCAATTTATATTATTTGCCATTTGCCTCTTGTTTTCCTCTCCCCCACTTCACAAAAATTTGCCGCCTTATTGGCCTCTCTTTTTTGTCCGCTGTTTTCTTTGCTCTCTAGTCTTGATGGCTAGCGTTCCTACTCCTCCTTTGTCACCAGATTTTGAAGTTGTTTACTTCAAGCAAAGACAAGGAGAAAATTTGAAAGATGCCTGGTATAGGCTTATGGAATCTTATCGTATTTCCAGTTTATAGGGGGACGGTAAAGTTTTGCTTCGTAACTTTTACATAGGATTGGCTTTGCATCATAGACAACTCCTAGATTTTACCCCTAAACTGGATTTTATTGAGCTTGATGCCAATGCTGCCTATGAAATTTTAGAAGGAATTTTGGGTATTCCACCTCAAAAGAAGGGGTTTTCTTTCACCCCTGAAGGAGTCCAAATGTTGGACAAACTTTGTGATTTACATAAACATATGGTTGAAATACAAAAATATAATGAACCCCTCAAACACCTCAATAGTAGTATCAATCGCATGAATACCTTGATTACTCTTTGCAATAAGCGATGGGATATTTTGGATCTTAAGATGGTTACTTTCACGGAGAATTTAGGGAAGCATAAAGAGCCTCCAAGGTTTGAGAAAACCCTTACAAAAGTTGCCAAAACTTCGGAAGACAAAACTTAGATCCTTGCTTTATGCCTAGCTAAGGGCGTAAAACTATATCGCTTGTTGGGAGGCAACCCAATGAATAAATTTTATTTTTGATTTTTGCCTTCTGTTCGTGAGTGTTAACACAATTATGCTACTATTATGATTGTGTTTTTTGTGTTTTAGTTAGTGTTTCTGCCAAGTAGAACCGATAGGATCTTCTTGGGTGATAGTTGTTTGATCTTGCCGAAAAAGACAAAAACTTTACGCTCACGAAAATAATTCTAATTTTTTATCAGAAAGTGATTTTGCCCTGATTCTTTTTTCATAAGATTAATATACAAATTGCTCAGGTGTTCCTCTTTTTTCAGATTTTTTGGAGTTCCATAAGTTTTCGTCTAAGTCAGATTGCTACAGACTGTACTGTTTTGACAAATTCTGTTTTCTTTGTGTTGTGTGCTTATTTTGATGGCTCTATGGTTTTCTTTGATGAGTTTTGCCATAGAAAAGTTGGAATACAGAGTATATAATACAAAAACATAATATGAATTGGTTTGATACATTACTTATAGTAGTGGTTTGCTTTCTTACACTAATGGATCTCACGGAGGTTTTGTTGAGTTTTGTGTGATTGAAGTTTTCAAGTTTTGGGTTATCTTACGATGGATGAAGGAAGGATAGAAGAGCCTAAGCTTGGGGATGCCCCGGCATCCCAAGCTATTATCCAAAAATGAGCAATAAACTAAGCTTGGGGATGCCCCGAGTGGCATCCCCTCTTTCTTCTAACGACCATCGGTATTTTACTCGAAACTATATTTTTATTCGTCAAATGATATGTGTTTTGCTTGGAGCGTCTTGTATGATATGAGTCTTTGCTTGTTTTACTTTGTGTTTTAAGTCACCAATCCTTGATGGACACACCTATTTGAGAGAGCCAAAATTATGTCATGACTTGTTAGAATTGCTCTCTATGCTTCACTTAAATTTTTATGAGCAATGGACTTGCTCTAGTGCTTCACTTATATCTTTTTTAGCACGGTGTGCTTTAGTATTTTTCAAGAAATTCTCTCTTGCTTGACTTAATTAATTTGAGAGAAAGAAATTTTTTCATGCTCATGATCTCCACTCATATTTGTTTGAGCTTGTCAAAAGCAACACATGAAAATTAGTACCAAAGTGATAGATATCCAAGAAGGATATAACACTACAGGAAATAGCTACTTTGTCGTCTGCCACGGCGGACGGCAAAGGCTCGAAAGGCGGACGGCAAAGACCTTTGCCGTCAGCCGCGGACGGCAAAAGGCTCCGGCAAAGAAGGCTACGGTAAACAGCTGCTTTGCCGTCTGCTTCCTGGAGGCGGGCGGGAAAGGCTCTTTGTCGTCTGCGGCGAACGGCAAAGAGGGCGGACGGCAATATTTGCGCTGTCAGTCCGTTAAGTGGCTAACGGCAGACCTTTGCCATCCGCCGCAGACGGCAAAATTTCTCTGGTCTTTGCCGTCCGCCTTATGATGTCATCTACACGTCACTAGATGGCAGGTTCTTTGCCGTCTGCCAATGATGGCAAAGTGCAGGTTCTTTGCCGTCTGCCAATGATGGCAAAGTGCAGGTTCTTTGCCGTCTGCCACGGACGGCAAAGTCTTTGTCGTCTGCCACTGTAGGCAAACTGACCAAATGGGTCAGCTCCCAGGAAGCACAGTTGGCTGCCACGTGGCTTCTTTGCCGTCCGCGGCAGACGGCAAAGAGCTCTTTGCCGTCGGTGGCAGACGGCAAAGAGCCTGCATATTGGCTGTTTTTTCTGTTTTTTATTAAATCCCACAATTTGCACAGAAAATATATATGACATATATAGATATATTTCCATATCACATATCCAGCACATAAGTTTCATATCACATATCACATATCACATCAGTTTCATCCATACACATTGTTCATACATAAGCAAGTTCCATCCATACACATTGTTCCATCCATATATATATATATTACAATGCAAAGTATGATCAAGATAGCAAGTTCCATCATAGCAAGCTAGATACAATGCAAAGTTTCATGAAAGGAAAAGCAAGCACTCCATCATAGCAAGCTAGCTTCCATGAAGTGAATGAAATCTGCAAAATGGTAAATAAGAAAGTTAGAAATAGGTGACTAGAACAAGAAGAAGACTAGAACAAGAAGTATAAACTGGATCATTTACAAGCTAACCTAGGAGCTACTCAGGTAAATTGGGTCATTTTAGAGCTAACATGGATAAACTGGATCATTTATAAGCTAACCTAGGTAAGATGGGTCATTTTGGAGCTAACCTAGGTGAAATGGGTCATTTTGGAGCTAACCTAGGTGAAATGGGTCATTTTAAAGCTAACGTAGGTAAAATGGATCATTTAGGAGCTAATCTACGTAAAATGGGTCATTTTTGAGCTAATTTAGTTGAAATGGATCTTTTTGAGCTAACTTAGGTGAAATGGATCATTTAAAAGCTAATTTAGGTGAAATGGATCGTTTTTTAGCTCACTTAGGTCAAATGGATCGTTTATGAGCTAAATTAGTTGAAATGGATCGTTTATGAGATAACCTAGGTAAGATGGGTCATTTTGGAGTTAACGTAGGTGAAATGGGCCATTTTAAAGCTAACGTAGGTAAAATGGATCATTTAGGAGCTAATCTAGGTAAAATGGGTCATTTTTGAGCTAACTTGGATGAACTGCATCATTTATAAGCTAACCTAGGTAAAATGGGTCATTTTGGAGGAAAATAAGCTAACTCTAGGTCATTATGGTAAGCATGTTGGAGGAAATAAAGCTAAGTCTAGGTCTTTATGCATTTGTTAAGCAAAACACTAGAGAAACTTACCGTGATCAGGGAGGTGTAGGAGCGGGGTGGCTAGTGCCGCTACCTAGAGAAGGATCGTGCGATGCGTTTCTGGAGTTAAGCTGCACCAAAGATCATTTCCAATGTCTCGTTAGCATTACGACACTCAAATGTTAAGACTACCAAGTAATGTCCATTCAAACTAAACTCACCGTGCTCCCAGGAGCAATCACTGGCATCGGCGGAGCGGGCTGACCGGACTTCTCGCACACAGACTGCACATTTGGTTTTCAGAACAGAGTCATACTAGTTAGTAATGAGACTCAAATGTTAAGACTAGCAAGTAATCTGCAGAAGAAACGTACCACAAGGAGCTCGTACATGGCCCTTGCCTGCATGTCATTCCGTGCCCTCTCCTCCTCCATCATCTTTCTCGTCCTCTCCTCCATCTCCCGCTGCCTCTCCGCCGCCTCCGCCAGAAGTTTCTCCGTTCTATCTCTCTCAGTCTGTATAGCAGCCTGCAACACCACTCACATGACCATTTGTAATCATTGATGGAAGTGCACACAATGTAATGGAGAAAGATAACTGAGTACGTATCACTAACCTTGATGGTGAGTTGCACTGGCCGTTCACGAGGCCTTATCTCAGGAGCGGAGCTCGACTGGCGCGCCTTGTTCTCCGGGAGAGTGCTAGGACAATGGATAAGTCCATCTCCAATGGCTATGGAGCCATGGGACCTCCCGCCACCAGATATCATCACCAGCTCTGGATCAATGGGACCCTGGCTCGGGTTAAAGTCCTCCCCTTTCCTCGCCTTCCCCTCATCTCTATATCTCACGAGCTTGTTGTGGGAGGAGATGTTGGTGAAGTTGTTTGCATCATCGAGGTCAGACTGAGAGAAAGCCTTGACTTTCTTGAAAGAGCCAGTGTGGGCCATGGCATACAGGTCGTACACCTCTGGCACCTTATCCGCCTTATTGTAGCGTGCCTGAAAGAGAAAAACAATGAAAATTAGTAATTAAAGGGCTCAAGCTAGCATGATGAATGAATTGCATGAATCATGAAGCAAACCACATACCCAGTTGCGCCCGAACTGATATAAGTTGGAGCTGCCTTGATGGTGTGGCACACCTTCCATTTGGGCACGTTTGTCCTTGGCCTGGTTGTGGAGGGCTAGCCATTCTTGTGAGCACCACTCATCGACCAACACCTCCCAACAATCCATCCGATCCGCACACCATCTCGGAGGCGCCTATAAGTTAGCAAATAGAAACTTGAGCGCTACGGCTAAGAATTACTAAATGAAGGAACTTAAGTAGAAGGCCTTAAGAATTACCTTCATGTACTGCTCCTTACTCAGGAACTTATCGCGGCACGCCGGCTTGGTCTTCTTGATACCACGCAAGGCGTAGTAGTCTCGAACAGCCTGCACCCGAGCCTCGTGTCGTAAGTTCTGGAGTAGGCGCTTGCAGACATTCTGGATAACATTTGCGCTGTCCTCCTCGTATCCCTCCTCACACCTGTAGAATGTCTGCAATCAAATGAGACAATATTGATTAGTACAATTAATAACTAGCTAGTTGAAGATTTTGAAATGTGTAAAGGAGAAATTACCCAGAACGTCCTGATCACCATGTCTGCCCTCATGTCGCACACGACACCGTCGATAATGACATCCGGCGGGGCCGGGGCAGCCACGTAGTGCTCCCAGCTCAACCCAAGCTCTGGAAGCTGACCCTCACCAGGCAACGTGACAAACCCAGGGAAGTTTTGCCGGCAAAGAACTCCAAGGACGGAGTTGGGCCGGCGGACACTATGATGGTGGTCCCAACCCCTGCAGCATGACAAGGCCAACGCATTAGTTATTTCAAGAAACGTGAATGTAGAAGTTACAAAAATATTAAATGCACTTACGTACCTCTCCCCATCAGGGAAGATCAACCACCTCTGCTCGCGGGTCGCCGGCACGGACGGGAGCCGTGTCGCACCACGCTGGTAGACGGTACCACCCTCCTCCTCAAGATCAGTCGGCTCCCCGCCATCATCAGCATGGCCACTCGGCTCCTCGGGCTGATCCGGCCAGGTACCCCATCCGGACGTGTGCTCCTCCGGGGTCTCGTGGGCCGAACTCTCGTGGGCCGAAGGCCAGTCGACCCGAGGCTCGTGGGCCCAAGACCCGTGGACCGGAGGCTCGTGGACCGGAGTCCGTGTAGCCTCCTCGGACGAGTCCACCCTAGCAGTCACGTGCTCGGGTGAAACAGCTGGGGGTGGCGGCGAGGAAGGTGCCCTAGCAGTCACCCTACCTCCTCTCCCGCGACCACGTGCCCCACCTCCTCTCTTCCTACCTTGTCCCCTGATGGGCACCGCGGTCGACGAAGAAGGGCCCGGCGGTGTGGACATACTGTCCAGCAACGCTCGGCGGAGAGGTACGTCTGGAATCGAAGACCTCAGACCACGCGCCGATGAAGAAGGGGCCTTGGCGCGCTCCCGACCAGCGCCCACCATCTTTCAACACCTGCCATGACAAACGGTAAACGAAATTAGTACAACATAAAAAAAAGACCGACATGAATAATAATATGTGTATCACTTAAGTGTATCATCATCAAGTACAAGATTAAAAAATTTAATACCTGACACTACTAATAATCTCGATCAGTATCATCAATAAATGCATAATCATCATCATCACTATAATCAATGACGGGCTCATAGGGTTCAGTGGCATCAACATGTGCAAGGCCACCTTGACGTAATCGGTCAAGCAATGACAGGTCATCCGCAGCAGTAACCTCTTCTTGTTCCGGCTCTTCTTGTTCCTCCTCTCGGGTGATGTCGGATTCACTGTCGCTGTCTACTTTAATGTTTTGGGATGAAGTATAGCGGTTCTTGAAACGCTTTTTGGAAAGACGTGTCTCTTGGAAGAATTCTCCTTCATATGTGTCTGAGTTAATGTGAGGTTCATAATCCTCTTCCTTTGGGGGAGATAGTCTAGAACGTGGCGGCACTTCATAAACGACATCCCAACCTTTTAGATTTGGATTAGTTTGGCAGGCCCACGCTAGATAGAATACTTGGGTCGCCTGTTGAGCCGTAATATAGACATCAGGAACATCTAAATGGGTGCTTTGGTTGATTTCAACTAGCCCGATATGTTCATGAGTCGTTCTAGTCTCCTTCGGCTGAAACCAATAACATTTGAAGACTACGACATTCGGTGGGTTTTCACCATAGAATAGAAGTTCATAAATTGCTTCAACTCTCCCATAATACTCGGTACCTCCTTCGCCGATAGCAGATACACAACAATTTGTAGACTTTCGGTCAGCCATAGATAGCTCTTTGCCATAGGTACGAAAGCGATACCCGTTGATGTCGTATTTGTCAAATGAACAGACCTTATAGTCAAAACCATTAGCCACTTGTCTCAATTCGGCGTCCATAGACTCTGAATTAGCCTACAAGTTTAATATGAAAGGATTGTTGCATTACGCACAAATTAGCGAATGAAACCGGGATAGCCGCCTACAAATTAGCCTACAAGTCTAATAGAAATTACCGTTTGTTTGAACCAAGAGATGAATCCGGGATAGCCGCCTCCTTGCTTTGCGAGAAGCTCATACTCTTCGACAGAATCCTTTTGGATCACCGCTCCATACGAGAATAAGGCGACGTATCGACTGTATGAAATATCCAGGAATAAGAGCAGTTCAAAGGAAATAGAAGTTGCGAAACTATGTACCAAGAACTTACTCGATGTACGGCCGCACTTCTATCAGGTTGTTGAAGATATACAACCAAATGGTCCGCCATTGTTCGTTATCCAAAGATACTGGATTTGAAACACTGGCTGGTGCGAGATTCCCTTTGAATAGGCTGAGGTTGGATCCACCCTTTTTAGGGTCGTCAGCATTGTACCGAGGCTTCGGATTATGCAAATGACGGTTTTTGGCTTCGTAGTGTGCTGTCATGAAGTTTGCCGCCTCCTCAGTGATGAATGCCTCAGCCATCAATGCTTCAATTCTACGTTTATTTTTACATTTTTGTCGAAGCGTCTTCTGCATCCTCTCAGTTGGGTAGCACCAACGATTTTGCACGAGCCCCCCCAATCTTGCCTCGGTCGGGAGATGCAAAATCAAATGTTGCATTGGATTAAAGAAGCCCGGTGGAAAGATCTTCTCTAACTTGCAAATCAACTCCGGCGCCAACTCTTCCATTTCTTCTAGCACGCCAGGCGATAGTTCTTTCGCACAAAGAACACGGAAGAAATAGCTGAGTTCTGCCAGTACTAGCCATTCATCCTCAGGGATGAAGCCACGCAACATCACCGGCATTACCCGCTCAATCCATATGTGCCAATCATGACTCTTGAGACCAAATATCTTCAATTTATCAAGACTGGCTCCCCTCTGTAGATTCGCTACATACCCATCGGGGAACATCAACTGCATTTTCACCCACAAGATAATTTCCCTCATAGCTGGCCTTCCAAGATTGAACCATGCCTTTGGCTTCGTCCAATTCTGCTTTCCTTTCGGTTCTTTCATGTTTTGTAACGGCCTATCACATAGCGCCTCCAGATCGACTCTAGCCTTAGTATTATCCTTTGACTTCCCATCTATGCCGAACAATGTACCAAAAAGTGCCTCGGCTATATTCTTCTCAGTGTGCATCACGTCGATGTTGTGTGGGCAAAGGAGGTCTTTGAAGTAAGGCAGATCCCATAAGCATGTTTTGTGAGTCCAGGCGTGCTTAGAATTATACCCCTTGAAGTACCCTGGACGCTCTGGATCTGGCTCGAGAGCGTTTAACTGATCCAGGGTCTGTTGGCCTGTCAATGCATGTGGTGCAGAGTTTTTGACAACTCTACCTCTGATGAAGTTCTTCTTGTCTTTCCTGAACTTATGGCGAGGATTCAGGAACTGTCTATGCATGTCGAAGCAAGAAAACTTGCGACCGGCCTGAAGCCAACGAAACTCAAGAGCTCCCTTGCATGTGGGGCACGGGAACCTTCCATGCACACACCAGCCAACGAATAGCGCATACGCCGGCAAGTCATGCGTCAAGTACATGTACCAGACACGCATTATGAAGTTCCGTTTGCTATAGGCATCGTATGTCTTGAACCCATTATCCCAGGCTTCTTGCAATTCGTCCTTAAGCGGTTGCATGTACACATTCATATTTTTCCCCGGATAGTTGGGCCCTGGAATTATCAACGTCAGGAAAATGTTCTTTCTTTGCATAATCTGTCCGGGGGGGAGATTGAGTGGAAAGACAAATACGGGCCAACAACTGTATTGGGCTGCCGTCATACCAAACACACTGAACCCATCCGTGCTGATGCCGACTCGAGGATGCCTCGGATCTGCCGCTTTGTCACCATGTAATTCATCAAACTTTTTCCACGCAACACCATCCGATGTGTGTACAATCATCAGATTCCCATCTGCATCTAGTTCTGTTCTTGTGCCCGTTTTGTGCCATGTCATCTGTCTGGCCGTCTCTTCGACCATGAAAAGACGTTGAAGTCTTGGTACGATTGGCATATACCGAAGAACACTAACGGGGATTTTAGTCTGTGTCTTCTCACCCATACCGTTGTCTACCACAACATACCTGGAAGACTTGCAAATGGGACAATAGTTCAAGTCCGCATAGTCAAGCCTAAACAAGACACATCCTTTCTCACAGGCATGTATCTTATCATAGGGCATCTTCAGTGCACGGAGGATTTTGTCCGACTGGTACAGGTTTGCAGGCATTACATGGCCTTTGGGTAGAAAGCGTCCAAATACTGTCATCATTGCATCGTAGCATTCTCTGCCCAAGTTGAACTAAGCCTTCAGAGCCATTACTTGTGAGATGGCATCCAACTGACAAAGCTCAGTGTGCTCATGGAGCGGACGTTTTGAAGACTCCAACATTTCATTGAAGGCCTTTGCAGATTCCTCCATCTCCTCGTCCGAATCCCGAGCATCATCAAAGTCTTGCACTATGTTTTCCATCCCGGTACCATGCTCGTCGGTGCGACGACGATCCACCTCAGCTCGGTCACGTTGGGCAGACTCACCATGAAATGTCCACACCGTATAATCGGGCGTAAAACCACTCTTCTGCAGGTGTTTGCCCATTTCAGCCTCTGTCCTCTTTTCCCAATTGCCGCACCGTAAACAGGGGCACCAGGTTTTCCTCTGGCCATTTGCAAATGCGGCTCGCACAAACCCCTTGGTTTTTGTGAACCATTCAGTGCTCCATTTGTTCTGACCAGTGTGACCGGTGTACATCCACGCACGATCACTCATCTTGACTTTCAGAGCTACTAGACACACAACAAATATATATATAATTCACCATGTATGTATTCATCAGTTGATCTACTTTGTCAATTTTATTACGTCCATGCAACCTACACTCTAATAGGTAATGATAGGTCCTAATCCCACCCGAGTATGTTTAGATTGGGTTCATTTTCCCATGCTATGCCCCGGATCCTACGCAAAATTTCGGCAGCACCTCCCCGCTGTTCTCCTGATACACGTCTCTGCAATAAACAGAGAGGATGTGTACCCGGAGAACAACAGGGGAGGCACTGACGAAATTTATGCGTCGGATCCGGAGCAAAGCATATGGGAAAACGAACCCAATCTAAACATACTCGGGCTGTCCATGGATAGCGTTGGACAATTCGAAAGAATCAAGGTTATAAATATGCAAATTCATGCATTATAACTATGACGCTTTCGAATGGGAGACACATATTGGTTACGCATACTGATGATTCAAGACACATATATATCTAGCTATCAAGTTTCATCGGAATAGATCAAATAATTAATGGGGGAGGAGGACATGTCATTTGTGCTCACCCACGAACGAAGGGGCAGAGCTCGTCAAACGCACGGCGAGGTCGTCGAACACCAAACCTCGCAGCGATGAAACAACTGCACATTTAAAACTACCCGATCAACACAATTATATATGATGTTTTTCATAACAAAATCGAAAGATATATGACCTAACTAATAATTCACAAATATATGACCCCGTCGGCTTCTGGAAGGCCAAAGAACACCTTTTCGGGAGGTGTCGGGGGTCGGGGTGTCGTGTCGGTCTCGGGGTGCCGTGTCGGGGTCGGGGTCTCGGGGTCGGGGTGTCGGGTCGGGGTGCCGGGTCGGGGTCGGGGTGCCGTGTCGGTGTCGGTGTCGGGGTCGGGGTGTCGGGTCAGGCTCGGGGTCGGGGTGTCGGGGTCGGGGTCGGGGTCGGGGTCTCGGGGTCGGGGTGCCTTGTCGGTGTCAGGGTCGGGGTGTCGGGTCAGGCTCGGGGTCGGGGTGTCGGGGTCGGGGTCGGGGTCGGGGTCTCGGGGTCGGGGCGTCGGGGGTGTCGTGTCGGGGGTCGGGGTGTCGTGTCGGTCTCGGGGTGCCGTGTCGGGGTCGGGGTGTCGTGTCGGTCTCGGGGTGCCGTGTCGGGGTCGGGGTGTCGGGTCGGGGTGCCGGGTCGGGGTCGGGGTGCCGTGTCGGTGTCGGGGTCGGGGTGTCGGGTCAGGCTCGGGGTCGGGGTGTCGGGGTCGGGGTCGGGTCGGGGTCGGGGTCTCGGGGTCGGGGTGTCGGGGTGTCGGGGGTGTCGTGTCGGGGGTCGGGGTGTCGTGTCGGTGTCGGGGTGCCGTGTCGGTGTCGGGGTGCCGTGTCGGGGTCGGGGTGCTGTTTCGGGGTCGGGGCTTCGGGGTGTCGTGTCGGGGTCAGGGGGTTAGGGGGTCGGGGTGTCGTGTCGGGGTCAGGGGGTTAGGGGGTCGGGTGTCGGGGTGGAGTCAGGGTCTTCTTCTTCTTCTCCTCCTCCTCCTCCTCCTCCTCCTCCTCCTCTTCTTCTTCTTCTTCTTCCCCCTTCTACTTAACCTAAACCTAAACTAAAAACCTAAACTAATTAAAACTAAACTATTTAAACTAATTAAACCTAAACTAATTAAACTAAATAACCTACACTAATTAATTCTAAACTGAAAAAACTTAAACTAAAAAACCTTATCTAAACAGAAAAAAGAAAAAAAAACAGAAAAAATTGGGATCGAGGGGCTCACCGTGGGGGGCGGCGACGGGTCGGGGAGGGGCCGGCGACGGGGGGCCGGGGCGGGGCGGTGGAGGAGGCGGGGCGGCGGGGGGCCGGGGCGGGGTGGTGGAGGAGGCGGGGCGGGGGGCCGGGGCGGGGCGGTGGAGGAGGCGGCGGGGGGCGCGGCGTGGCGGGGGGCCGGGGCGGCGGTGGGGCGCGGGACGGCAGGGGGCCGGGGCGGGGGGCGACGGGGCGGTGGGGCGGCGGGGAGCCGGGGCAGCGGGGCGACGGGGCGGCGGGCGGCGGCGGCGGCGGCGGGGTCGAAGGAGAAGGGCGCGCGAGGACGAAGTGAGTAACAGGCGGGGGGGGGGGGGTACTTGCGGTTAGTCAAGTGCCCTCTTTGCCGTCCGCCAGCCTTTGTCGTCCGCCTTTTTGCCTCTTCGCCGTCTCCTAGCGGACGGCAAAGAGGTGGGCCGTTAACATTTTTTCAAATGAGCGGGGGGTGGGGGCCACCACACTCTTTGTCGTCTGCCAGCGGACGGCAAAGATTCTTTGCCGTCTGCTGGCAGACGGCAAAGAGCTGGCACATGGCAAAGAGCTTCTTTGCCGTCAGCCTTTTCTTTGCCGTCTGCTTATGCGTAGCTGATGGCAAAGAGCTGCTTTGCCGTCAGCTAGCAGACGGCAAAGAGCTGGCAGATGGCAAATTAGCTGATTCCAGTAGTGTAATAAAAACTTTCATGAAGATCATTGGACAAAATAAACTTGATTCTTAGTAATAGTTTTGAGATATGATGATGTGATATGTGAGTTATGTTGGTGAGTAATTATGCTTTAGTAAGAATATTGGTGTTAAGGTTTGTACTTGTGGTGCATTATTCGGTGTTATTTATGCTTAATGCTTGCTTATGAGATTATCTGTTTCCTGGTTGATCGCTTCTCAATATTTTGCAAGCCTTCATTTTGCACTAAGTATGATCTCTACTTGTGCATCCAAAATCCATAAACCAGTTTTGCCACATGAGTCCACTGTATCTACCTATATGCGGTATTCTTTTCCGTTCTAAGCAAATTTGTATGTGCCATCTCTAATTTTCAAAATAAACTTCTCTTTTGTATGTTTGTTTCGCTCGCAGAGTGGTGAGGGGTGGCTAATATTTTCCATGCTAGATGTGTTATTCTCAAGATGAGTGTTTATTCACTTATCATTGCATGAGAGTAACGCAAACGTATTAGGGATGCCCAGTCCCGAAATGCAAAAAAATTGAATTTACTTTTTGTTATAAAATAATAAATTCCTTGGAAAGTGTTGGTATGGAGGGAACCCATGGATACGGTTAGCCATGGAAAGTGAAAGTATGGTGGAAAAAGGAATAAACTTTATTTTCTATTTGGGAACCGCCTATGATATATATAGCATGGAAAGTGTTGGGAACTCTAAGTCGTTTTCGTTGGTGGGATGGATACACCTCGCAAAATGTTTTTATCTCTAAGTTTTTCGCGTTGAGCTCTCGCACCTCTACAAATCCCTACTTCCCTCTGCGAAGGGCCTTTCTTTTACTTTATGCAAATATTTTTATTTTGAGTCTCCATCTTCTCTTATAAAAGCACCAACTAGGAGGCAATATGATCGTACTTAAGTATTGGGTGTAGCTAATATTCGAGTGTGTTTCATGAGTGGATCAATGTTTGACCATGATGGGCTAGGGATAACTTATTTTAGCGTTGATATTTTGAAAGACATAGTTGCTTGTTGATATGCTTGAGTATATAAATTATCATGTCAAAACTAGACTACTGCTTTGAACAACTAAAAGTCCAAATGTCCATGCTATAAAGAAAAGAATATGATATGACATGTTATGCAGCATTCCACATCAAAAATTCTGTTTTATCACTTACTACTCGAGGACGAGTAGGAGTTAAGCTTGCGGATGCCGATACGTCTCCAACGTATCTATAATTTTTGATTGTTCCATGCTGTTATATTATCATTTTATATCATTTTTGGAACTAATCTATTGACATAGTGCCAAGGGCTAGTTGCTGTTTTCTCCATGTTTTTTACATCGCAGAAAATCAATATCACAGGGAGTCCAAATTCCCCGAAACTTTACAGGAGAATTTTTATGGGCCAGGAGGAACACAACGGGCCCTGGCTGCGCCTGGGGGGGTGCCCCGAGGGGGGCACAACGCACCAGGGCGCGCCAGGAGGCCCAGGCGCGCCCTGGTGTGTTGTGCCCACCTCGGGTGCCCCCCGGACTGCCTCTTTGCTCTATAAATACCCCAATATTCCAGAAACCCTAGAACAATCGACGAAATATTCATGCAGCCGCCGCAGAGTCCAGAACCACCAGATCCAATCTAGACACCATCTCGGATGGGGTTCACCACCTCCATTGGTGCCTCTCCGATGATGCATGAGTAGTTCTTTGTAGACCTTCGGGTCCGTAGTTAGTAGCTAGATGGCTTTCTCTCTCTCGCTAGATTATCAATACAATGGTCTCTTGGAGATCCATATGATGTAACTCATTTCGCGGTGTGTTTATTGGAATCTGATGAACTTTGAGTTTATGATCAGTTATATCTTTTTATAGCCATGAAAGTTATTTGAGTTTCTTTGATCTATTATATGCAAGATTTCTTATAGCCTCGTATTTCTACTCCGATATTTGGGTTTTGTTTGGCCAACTTGATCTATTTATCTTGCAATGGGAAGAGGTGCTTTGTAGTGGGTTCAATCTTACGGTGCTTGATCCCAATGACAGAAAGGGAAACGGCACGTATGTATCGTTGCTACTAAGGATAAAACGATGGGGTGTATCTCTACATAGATAGATCTTGTCCACATCATGTCATCGTTCTTATTGCATTACTCAGTTTCTCCATGAACTTAATACACTAGATGCATGCTGAATAGTGGTCAATGTGTGGAGTAATAGTAGTAGATGCAGGCAGGAGTCGGTCTACTAATCTTGGACGTGATGCATATATAATGGTCATTCCCTGGATATCATCATAATTATTTGAAGTTCTATCAATTGCTGAATAGTAATTTGTTTACCCACCGTTTGCTATTTTTCTCGAGAGAAGCCACTAGTGAAACCTACGCCCCCCGGGTCTTCTTTCTCATATATTTGCCTTTGCGTTCTACTTTTCCCTTGCATTTATTTTCAGATCTATTAAACCAAAAATACAAAAATACCTTGTTGCAAGTTTTCTTTATCTATTTTATTTAGTGTTCGATCTATCAATTTACTACAAATTCATTTCAAATCTGTTTGCCACTTGAGGCGCCATACCCCGGAATGGATTGACAACCCCTTTAACACGTCGGGTTGCGAGGATTTGTTATCTGTGTGCAGGGGTTGTTTACGTTGTGTTGCTTGGTTCTCCTGCTGGTTCGATAACCTTGGTTTGATATCTGAGAGAAATACCTACCGCCGCTATGCTGTATCATCCCTTCCTCTTTGGGGAAATACCGATATAGCTTCAAGGGACATCACTAACCTTGTTGTATGAGTGACTAAGTGATGACTATGTATGACATGCCAACATTAGATAGCCTAATGCACTTCAATCTCCAAGGGCGCGACCGCGCGAGCGAGGCGACGATCGTGGTAGGCGCGACCATGATACGGGCTGCTGGCAGCCCTTAGATCTGAGATCAAACGGTCGCATGCTAAGTTGCTGAAAATTTGCAGAATAACCCTCCAGGATAGGATATTCACCCATAGGTCTAGAATCACGCCATGCAACCATTCGATCTCAGATCCAAGGGCTCTTGGAAACCCGTATCAAGGGAGAATGGAAAGCTTCGTACCACCTGTAATTTTCCCGATGCTTGACATGACATCGAAAGCCATTTAATTGGGCGTCGAGTAGACATGACATCTAATTGGGCCCCCATAGTACTGTGCATGAATCCGTTTATCCACCAGGCAAGCCACTACCCTGCCATTCGCACGCCCCACTCAGCATTTTTACAATCGAAAAACCATTGACAGGTCGCTCCTACTCGTCCCCGGACAGCCTATAACATTACGGCAGTTCGCTCCTAGTCGTCCCATCCTTTCACATTACGAAACTTCCACTAATCCTAACCCTCCTCCCAAATCCATGGCATCATAAATCTCTATGATCAGCGGTGAGTACAAGGTTAGAACCATCACTGGCGATGAGTTCGACGTCATCTACACCCGTTTTTCCGCGACGGTGAAAGGATGCCTTGCTCTCTTCAGACGCATGTTCGATAACTCAAATGATGAGTGGGTCGCTGGGCTAGATGTTGAGTACACCACAACCCTGGACAAAGAGAAGAATCTAAAGGAGGAATAGAAGATGAAGCCCACCGTGATCCAGGTTTTCGTGCATGACTTATGCTTGGTCTACCACATATGCCATGTCGACGTTGAGTGCGAGGAATTTAAGAACTTCCTCAAGGGCGGCCTAGTCAAATTCATTACTGTAGACTTTACGAACGATAGAACAGTCCTGGGTCGGATAGGCCTCGTTGTAGGCAACCCCTTCGACCTCTAGAAGAATGGGCTCGTGCCCTCCCGTGACCAGCCTTCAATGCTGACACTGGCAGGAGCCATGGTTCATCCTTCGTACAGTAAACTGAAGAAACCTCCGCCCAAGTTTCATCGTGCATGGCAGTGGAATGTACTAGGTATAGACCACATCCACTCCGCTGCCATCGTGAATGGATGGCTACCTTTGTTTCAATATCTACAAGGGTTGGATGAAGATCAAGAGCCAACACTACAGGAATCAGGCACTTTGCCGTCTGCCATGGCTGACGGCAAAGGCCTTTGCCGTCCGCCAGCAGACGGCAACAGGTCCGGCTGAATAGGCTACGGCGAAGAGCTCTTTGTCGTCTGCTGGTGGACGGCAAAGCTGGAACGCTCTTTGCCGTTGGCCAGTAGACGACAAAGAGCCTGGATGGCAAAAGTGCCAAGTTAGGTCCGTTAGGGGGTTAATGGTGTGCTTTGCCGTCCGCCAGCAGACGGCAAAGCACGTTGCACCTTTGCCGTCTACCAGCGGACGGCAAAGTAGCAAAATAGGCCAACCCCTAGGTGCTGCCACGTGTCATGCCATGCCATCCGCTGGCATACGACAAAGGTGCAACGTTCTTTGTCGTCTGCCAACAGACGACAAAGTAACCAAATAGGCCAGCCAGTTACCCAGGTTGCACAGGTAGCAACCACGTGGCAGCTCTGCCGTCTGCTGGCTGATGGCAAAGAGCCTGTATAGCCCCTATTTTTTCTGTTTTTTCTTATATTCATTCAATTTCAACACACAAGTTTGAACACACAATTTTCACAGCAGACATATGACATATCCAACACACAAGTTTCATCATACATACATAACCAACACATAGTTCCATACATACATAACCAACACATAGTTTCATCACATTGTTCATCCAACACCAATCCATCCATATCACTAGTTCCACATTGTTTAGCGAGACAAAAGAAAAGCAGAAAGGGAATACTCCATCCATGCAAGCTTCCGTGAAGTAAATGAAATCTGTAAAATGGGAAACAAGAAAGTAAGAACAAGAAAACTAGAAGAAGAAGAAGAAAATGAACAAGAAGAAGAAACGAAGAAGAAGAAGAAGAAGAAGAAGAATAAGTAAGCATACTTAGGTAAAATCGAGCTAACCTAGCTAATTATGCCTTTTTTGAGTGAAGTAAGCATATTATGCCATTTTTGATATAAAGCAGCTAAGTATAGGTCATTATTGATCTAACCTATGTAACTAAGCATATTATAGCTAACTTAGAGCTAACTCAGGTCATTTTGGAGGAGAAGAAGAAGACTAGAAGAAGAAGAAGAAGAAGAAGAAGAAGAAGACTAGAAGAAGAAGAAGAAGAGGAAGAAGACTAGAAGAAGAAGAGGACTAGAAGAAGAAGGTTTTTACCCTTTTCCTTCTCATTCTTCTTCTTTTATTCTTTCTTTTTCTTCTCTTTCTTCTTCTATCCTTTATTTTTCTCCTCTTCCTTGTTTTTCTTCTTCTTATTCCTTATTTGTGTCATTTTAGAGCTTACGTAGGTAATTATGCCATTTTTAGCCAACTAAGCTTATTATGTCAATTTGGAGGAAATTAAGGTAAGTATAGGTCATTTTTGTGCTAACATAAGTAATTATGCCATTTTTAGCTAATGTAGGTAAAATGGATCATTTTCGAGTTAACCTAGCTAAAATGGATCATATGGGAGCTAACGTAGGTAAAATGGATCATATTGGAGCTAACCTAGGTAAACTAGCTCATCTTGGAGCTAACCTATGTAAAATGGATCATATTGGAGCAAACCTAGGCAAAATGGGTCATTTTGGAGCTAACTTAACTAATTATGCCATTTTTGAGTTAACTAAGCATATTATGCCATTTTGACATAAGTAAGCTAAGTATAGGTCTTTATTTAGCTAACCTAGGTAACTAAGCATATTAGAGCTAATTTAGTTAAGTATAGATCATTTTGGAGCTAAGTAAGGTAATTATGTCATTTTGTAGGAAGATTGGATAAGTCTAGGTAATTATGGTAACCATTTTGGAGGAAATAAAGCTAAGTCTAGGTCTTGATGCATTCGGTAGGCAAAACACTAGAGTAATGTTACCGTCATCACGGAGGTGAAGGGTCGGTCGGGTTTACGCCAGTGTCAGACGGAGAAGGACCGGTCGGGGTTGGGGTTGCGCTAGTGCGAGACGGAGAAGGATCGGTCGATGCTTGTCGGGAGGCATGCTGCACCAAAGATAATTTGCAATATCTCGTTAGCATGATGCAATTGAAATGTGAATACTAGTAACTAATGACCATTCAAATGAAACTCACCGTGTCCTCTATACCAATCTGAGGCATCGGCGGAGGGGTATGACCGTTTTTCTCGCACACGGACTGCACATTTTGATTTCACGAGTTAGTCATATAAATTAGTAATGAAACGAATATTACATGCATGATTTGGCTAATAAGCAGGAGAAACTTACCACGAGGAGCTTGTATAGGGCCCGGTGAGACGCGTCGTTCTGGTTCCTCTCCTCCTCCAGCATCCTAGTCGTCCTCTGCTCCAGCTTGGTCTCCCTCTCCTTGGCCTGCCTGTTTGCCTCCGCCAGAAGCTCCTGGGCCCTAGCCTCGATGGCGAGGTCCACTGGCCGTGGTCGAGGCGGTATGTCAGGAAGAGACCTCGCGTGGCGCTTCTTGATCTCCGGGAGACTGCTAGGACAACGTAATAGTCCATCCCCAATGGCTATCGAGCCATGTTTCCTCCCATCACCAGATAGCATCACGAGCTCTATATCAAAAGGACTCTGGCTCGGGTTGAAGTCATCCCATTTCGTCGCCTTCCCCCCTGTCTCTGTACCTCACAAGCTTGTCGTGGGAGGAGATGTTCGTGAAGCTCTCTGGATGATCGAGGTCATCCTTAGAGAATAAATAGGCCTTCTTGAACGGGGCCATATGGGCCATGGCATAGAGGTCGTACAACGGTGGCACTTCCTTCTTGTTGTCTCTCTCCTAAAAGAGAGAAACAACATATTAGTTAAGGGCTGAAGCTAGCATGAAGAATGAAATTGCATGAATTGTTAAGGGCCGAAACCACATACCTAGTGATCCCCGTACTCAAACAGGCTGGAGCTCCCTTGATAGTGTGGCACACCTCGCATTTGGGAACGCTTATCCCTGGCCTTGTTGTGTTCGGCTAGCCATTAGGGAGAGCACCACTCATCCACCAACGCCTCCCAACAGTCCATCATATCCGCACACCATCTCGAGGGCACCTAAGTTTGGCAAAGAGAAATTTCAGCGCTACGCCTATGAATGAAATCAAGGAAACTAAGTACAAGGCCTTAAGAATAGGTGATTACATTCATGTACTTCTCCTTACTCAGATACTTGCGGCGGCACTTCTTCTTGGCCCTCCTAATGTTTGTCGAGGCATAGTAGTCTCGAACAGCCTGCACCCTAGCCTCGTGCCGTAAGTTCTGAAGTAGGCGCTTGCACTCGGCTTCGAGAACCCTAGCCGCCTCCGCCTCGTGTTCCTCAGCAACCCTGTAGAAGGTCTGGAATCGAACAAGACAACACTGATTAGTACAATCACTAGGTAATGTTTATTTTTAATTCTATAAAGTACAAATTACCCAAAACCGCTGCCTCACAATGTCGGCCACCATCTCACACACGACACCATCGACCCTCTCCTCTGGCGGGGCCAGGGCAGGCACGTACAACTCACAGCTCATTGCTAGCTATGGAGCCTGACCCTCACCGGGCAACGTGACCCACCCCGGGAACTACTGTCGGCAAATCACACCAAGGACCTGGCTGGGCCTGCGGAATCCATCGGGGTGTATCCAACCCCTGCAGTATGACAAGGCCAACATGTTAGATATTAATTTGAAGAAACATGAAGGACAAAGGTTAAAACAGAATAAATGCACTTACTTCTCCCTGTTAGGCCGAATCAACCACCTCTGATCGCGGGTCGCCGGCACGTCCGGGAGCTTCGTATGACCACGTTGGTAGACCTTCTTGCCCTGCTCAACTAGCTCGCCATCGCTAAAACCATCGTCAGACCAGGTCTCCTCGCCATCAGCATTGGCCACTTGTCTCCGGAGTCACCTGGGATGAAGACTCTTGGACCGGAATCTCGTGGGACAAAGACTCTGGGGCCCGAGTCTCCTGGGACGAAGGCTCGGCGACACGAGGCTCGTCAGCCCGAGGCTCGTGGACCGGAGTCTGATATGGGTCCAAGTCTGACGGCTCCACCTGAGATGGAGCACTCCGGTGGTCCAGAGACTCAGCTACGGGTGGCGGCAAGGAAGGCACAACAGCCATTCCTACCTCTCCCGCCGCCACGTCCACCTCTAGATCCCCTCTTCGTCTTCCCCCGACCTCTGCCGGCCGAAGAAGAAGGGCCCGCCAGTGTCGCCATGCTGTCTACGAGCGCTCTCCGAAGCTACTGAGGTGGAATATAGCCACCCCTCCCAGCACGCGCCGAGGAAGAAGGAGGCTCGGAGCGCTCTCGGCCTGCGCCCACCATCTGTCAACACCTGCAATGACAAAGAATAAATGAAATTAGTACAACATAAACATAATAAAAAATTTGGTGGGTGAAAACAACACCAAAACCCCTTTTCTGATATTTCAAGCTTTTGGAATATTTACATAGGAAATATTCTATATAAATTCCAAGAAAATTCTAGCATGTAAAAAATGCCATATTTGGTTATCTTGCCAAGTATCATCTCTTGGAGAACAAAATGACATCACCAAAACCCCTCAAACTAATTAACCTAACTAACCTAGTCTAAAGAAAACTAACCTAACTAACCTAGAAAATCAAACTAACTTAACTGCTAACACCTTCTACTTATTCTAAAGATAACTAACCTAACCTAACTAACCTAGAAACTAACCTAACCTAGTCTAAAGATAACTAACCTAACTAACCTAGCTACCTAAAATAAACTAAATTATCCTAAAATAATCTCCTTTCCCCGCCGATCTTTCTTTTTCTTCTTCCTCCTTATTTTCCTTCTTCCTCTTGTCTTCCTTTTCTTCTTCATTTTCCTTATATTCCTTTTTTCTCTTCACTTCTAATTTTTCTTCTTTTCTTCCTAATATAAAAAACTAACCTAAAATCTAACCTACAATCTACTAACCTAAAAAAAGCTAACCTAGAATCTACAATCTACTAACCTAATTAAAGCAACTAAATCTACTAACCTAATTAATGCAACTAAATCTACTAACCTAAAGCAACTAAATCAACTAACCTAAAGCAACTAAATCAACTAACCTAAATCAACTAATTAACCTAAAGCAACTAAATCAACTAACCTAAAACAACTAACCTAAAGCAACTAATTAAATGTACTAACCTAAAGCAACTAAATCAACTAACCTAAAGTAACTAAATCAACTAAAACATCAAGAAAAAAAATAAAAAAAATAAAGGGCAGAACCTCACCAGGGGGCGGAGCGGCAGCGGGCGGCGGGGGACGGCTGGACGGAGAGGCGCCGGGGCGGCAGGCGGCCTGAGCGCCAGGGCGCCGGGCGGCCTCAGTGGTCGGGTGCGGTGGGGGTCGGCGGCGGGGACGGCTCGGGCACAGGAACGGCACGGTGAGGGAAGAGAGACAGAGGGGAGAGAAAGAGGATGGCGCGGGCGCGGGCGCTGACCTTTTTTGATAGGTCAATCTCTTTGTCGTATACTAACAGACGGCAAAGAGCCTAGGTAGGGTGCGCCGGGGGGGGGGGGGAACGGCCGTTAGGCGGGCCACATTCTAGCGGACGGCAAAGAAAGTGGCCGTTAGGTTCTTCTCGTTAGTGGGCCACCCACCCTCTTTGCCGTCGGCTAGCTGACGGCAAAGCTTCTAAGCCGCCAGCTAGCGGACGGTAAAGAGCAGGCTGACGGCAAACATGTTCTTTGTTGTCAGCTCATTCTTTGCCGTCAGTTTTATGTGAGCTTATGGCATCGACGATCTATGCCATCAGCTTGCTGATGGCAAAGAGCTGGCTGACGACAAAGATCCTGATTCCAGTAGTGCAAGTGTGCGGTTCAAGCAAAGAAGTATCGGCCAAGAGGAAGAGGGACAAGGATGAAGTCGAGCACGTGGACGAGGAGTCTGAGTAAGGTGGCAGTGTCGTTGCTCATGGTGGTTCTAATGCAGTGTCTACCAGATTAGTTGCTTAGTTTAATTTTAGGTGTGCTTCGTTTTATTTGAGGGGTGTGTTGTGCTGAGCCCCCAGCAGAACTATGTTATGTTCCTTCTCGTTACTTTAACTCTTCAGTACGTACATACTAATATTTCTTACAGTTCATCTTTTAGTTGGTATAGTACTTCCACTACTTTATTCACATTATATACGTACAATATATATGGCCAACATCATATAGCCAGCAGTTTAGTTGTCAAAGAATTTCAGGGTGCTTAGTTTTGTCAAAGAATTTTAGGGTGCTTAGTTTTCTTTGAGGGGTGTATTGTGCTGGACACCATTATTGTGACTCAAATCTCTGTTGCCATGTTATAATGACATAAATACCAATGGACCAACATGCCAGCTCTCCCTCTATCTCACTACAGTAAAATAAAGTGTGGGGCCTACTTGATCCCAACAACGTTCTTATTTTCCTGTAAAATTATTCGCTTGGTTATTCCTGACAAGCGGGGCCACATTTATCATTGTGAGAATAGGCTTATTTTTGTCATATAACATGGTCAACGGGTTTGACGTGAAAATAACAATGTCTAATGGAATTTTTGAGCAAACATCTAACTTAACGATGGCATTTTTGAGATATATAATTGCATTTTTGAGCAGGCATCTCACGGATCGATGACATTTTTGAGTAGTTGTAACTTCTAACGGCAAAACTGAGTATTGATACACAACTAGTGGCATAAATAATAAGAACCCAAGAATTAAATAGGTATGTTAATTTCTTTAATAGAATTTAGCACCCCATTTAAGCACGTACTAGCTTTTTAATAGTACTATATGCATAATTTGGCGACGAGCGCTCTTTATATGTACCACCTTTTTTCTTTAATTTCATATTGTTAGCTTTGCTCCATGGCGCAATCCATCGATACTACTACTGTACAAAAGTATACATTTTTTAAAAGGCTAGAGGGCGGGGCAGTCTAGCTTGGTCGATTGCAAGAGAGGCGAGGGCCTTTGTGATTTGACGGCTCATTACTGCTGGAAGGCGGGGCCTTGTGATTTGACTTCTCGTATAAATGTGCCGACAACCCGAGGAGGAGCAAAGAACCGTGCGCTATACTCAAGTTTTCCACTGGAGTACGACGGAGGAGCACGAAACTCGGCAGCCCAGTGCCATATGGGGATAAAAAATGATCTAATTTGCTAGTCATCTCATTGTTAGCTTTGTTCTATTCATGCCTCACAGAGAACATGACACGTGCGGCGAAATACCCAAAGAAAAGAAGAAACACGGGAGCAAAAGAAGAAGGAAGATTATCACCCCCAAAAAAGAAGGAAGACGCACACACAAGTCTGGGGCGCTGCTCTCTACTACATGAAGGGTTGCTGGCCGCAGAGTCGTAACTGCTTCTTCATCGCCTCCACGACCTCCATCTCCTTGCACGTCTCCTCCGCCATCTTCTTCATTCTGTCCATGACGCAGGATTTCTAGATGCGAGCCTTCATCATCTGTTCCACGGCCGCATTACGTACCTTGACAGCAGTCGAGTGCTCGATGCGGAGCTTCGCCAACTCCTCCTTCTGTTCCATGACGAGGGCCTGCAGCATCTTCATCGAGGAACTAGTATTCTCATGCAGCTTCTTCCAGCCGGCGTTCTCCTCTTTCAGCAGGTCGAGCTCATGGCAGAGCTTCGCCTTGTCCTCCTGAAGTTGCAGGATTTCACCGGTCGCCTTCTTCTCCGAGGCAATGCTCTTCTTCAGCAGCATCACCAAGCCGGCGGTCAACTCCCCCTGCTCATTGAACTCAATGGGCATGTCGTCGAGGCTCTCCTTCAGCAGCTCCACCAAGCCGTGGATGAACTCCTTTTGCTTATTGAGGTGCTTATTGAGCTGATCGGGCATGCCGTCGAGGGATAAGGACTCTAGCGCCGCCAGCTCGGCATGTTCGCCTCCGCGGCTATGGCGCTCCTGGGAGCCATCGCCTGCCCGTGAGAGATCTTTCGAGGTCTCTGCGAGGCGGCGAGCCCTCTTTTTTTTCCGCAGCCTTGGTTGCCGCTCCCTTGTTATGAGTAGTTCTCGACCTAGAGCTCTGCACACCGGCCATGGCAAGGACAGACGAAGAAGAAGGACTTATGAGGAGGAAGGTAGAGTAATTTTTGGTTAGGTTGTTCCCCTTTTTATAACCTAAGTACTAGCACTAGTACTAAAACCTGCATAGTGGGAACATGTTCAGGTTTGGTACGTACTAGTAGGTGTGAGCAGGCTTGCACTTAATTGTAGCACTAGTACTTTGGAATGTGATGGGAACAACGTAAAGATTAATTGATGGTTTTGGTTTCGAGGCCCGAAACGGCCCCTGATGAGTTTAGTGGAACATAAATTTCAAGTACTCCCTCCATCTCAGTTTACAAGGCTTGCACGTGTATCTAGGTCATCACTGTAACTTATATAAAATAAATTGTTTAACATAAAAAATATATCATCAAAAAAAAGAATATTAGAAGGTTGTAATGTTATATTTTTCGTAATGTATGCCTCTTATTAAGTTGGTCAAATTAATGACCTAGGTACACGTGCAAGACTTGTAAACTGAGATAGAGGGAGTACTACACTGCTCAAATGCGGTCGCACAAGTCAGTGATGTAACTGCTCGTACATGTCAGACCAAGCCGATGCGTGTCCCTTCGGTGAGACGCGGGTCCGACCGACCGTCTGTTGGTGCGACCGACCATAAAGTATTACGCGATGGAGACTTTTGGTTGTGGCTTCGGTTAATTGTCACATCCAAGCATTCTAAAACTAGTGATAAGTCAATTACCATCTTTTTTCGAACGACCAACTATTTTCACAGGAATACAATACATATAGATGGAGTGATTGTCAAGGTTGCAAACCGACATGGCGTTGCAAGTTCACAGCAGCAGCAACCGACTAGGTCACTGCATCGCTGGCAGGGAAGGAGGGCAGCTCACCTCACCTACGATGCGTGTCCAGCGGCGCCGCTGCAACTAGTCCCGGGATTTGGCTTCTCCTACCGCCCATTTGAACAGTTGCACCGTCTGCTCATGCCATTGCGCAGGCATGCACGTTCTTTCCTCCGCAGTCAACTCCGTGAATATGATCTCTGCCATTAGCCCTAGCTCAAAATCAACGCGATGCTGCCAGATGTTGACATCCCTCAGCATCTCTCCCCTGAGATCGACTTGTGCCTCCGCCTTGTGCTGCGCCAAGCGCAACTCCTTGGATCTTCTCTCCAATGGATGCGACGCTTCCTCAATCCGATTTGCCCTTGCTGCCCACCACCTAAAATGCAGCCCTGGCATGTCCTCCGGCGCCACCGATCTGTGATTCCAGAGCAATGGAACACCTCTAAAACACATGTGGGTTTCGCTCAAAGGCGGCAGTGCTATGGGCCGCAGTGAGAGGGCAGCCCGCGGGATCCTGGGATCTAAGAGATTATCCATGGCGGGATCCGGTGGGCGAGGCGGGGAGGCGAGCCTAGGCGCTGCGAGAGACCTATGAGGCTAAGATAAAGATAGTACTACTCCACTTCGTCCATATTTAAATACAAAGGCCACCAATGGTAGCCCTCGCAAAAATTGATCATGCTGCCTGCGTCATGGTTTATTGGCCCGCTTTTTTTGGCCACTTTTTATGACATGCATAAATATTATGTTACTTAAAAATATGGTCAAAAATTTGCACAAAATACGAAGGAGACCAATGGAAGTAGCAACCCATGATTTAACTACTCGCATGCACGCAGTGGCGTAGTAATGTCTTTCTTCCTCCCTCACGTCCACTCAATTTGCATGAGCTGTATTAATTGACCATCAATGAAGTGAAGGACTTTACACACGTCAAATTATCACATGGGGTGGATCTTCATACAAATATGCGTCCCCCGCGTACCCGCGTGTGCGTGCGAGGGAATGAGTGCGTGTGTGGCGTGCGTGCACATCTTCGCTTCGTGCATGTACCGCCAGTGTGCCTCAGAGAGGACAAGTACATTTTTCTGGAACCAGCAGCACGTCACTGTGATCAATCCACACAAGGAGGTCGCGACAACGCCTCCACATGTGCCACGTGGCTTCATGAACTGTAAGAGAGACACTGTGTAGCGTGCCATTGGAATTCTAATTTACGTGTTTTGCACATACTTGAAGTACTAGTAAGGTACACGTGCATTGCACGCATCAGATTTGGCAACCAAATTATGAATAAATATCACACTATAGCATGTAAGCTTTGAGTCATATATGCCTGATGTAGACGTTCGTTTAATTCTTGTAGTTCATCTCATTCAAAATCAATTAGTTTTTATAAAAAAGCTAGGGCCTCTTTGATTCGTAGGATTTCCAAAATGCGGGAATAGGAAAAACATGGGATTAGAGTGGAATGTCGTCTTGAATCCTACAGGATTGTACGAGTGTTTGATTGTGCATAGAAAAAACGCAGGATTCTTTCAAAGAAGTTTGAGTGGATCGGATGTTTCCTAAGAAATCTAGTGCAAATGAATCCTATGGAAAAATTCCTATGGTTTACAATCCTACGAATCAAACAACCAAGATAGGAAAAATTCCTAAGGATTAGAATCCTCCAAAACTCCTTTGAGAATCTTTTGAATCAGAGAAGCCCTTAATCTATTTTATGATTCATGGAATTGTGCATTGTAAAGCATAAAGTAAAAACAAATAATGGCAATTCAACTAGAAAAAAAGTTTGGACAGTTATGATACAGAAGATTCTAGATCAAGGAGAAGCACTTGTGTTTTCAGGTTTGTGCATTATGCTTAAGTTCAACCATGGAGTCTGCCAGATTGTACATGTGGCAAAATCCGGTGGGGGGCCAGAAGATGGGGTGAGGGGCCAAGTGGAGGGAGACTATGAAGGAGTGCACAAGTGTGAGATCGATATTTAAAGAGAGGGGGCGAGAACGTGCGCTGTTGCGTGAAGTGGCGGACCCATGAAAAATAAATGAGCTAGGGGGCCAAGCATTGCTAATCCTTTAAGAGGAGGGCCAATTCATAAAATTAAACCATTTTACCAGCAATTTTCTAATTATCACATACATATTAGCCTCGATATATAGTGATGTTAGGGGGGGCAGGGCGCTTGCTGCCCCTGTCTTCGCCACTATGCGCACGTCTGAGAGATGAAGCGGAAGGCATGGGTGATGATAGGGGGCGTTGGATATATAATTAATGTGGGTGTATTAGCTATGTAATCCTATATAGAGCGGTATAGATTGATCGATGTGGATGTGGGAAAGAGGGTGACACCTCACTAGATATATAGATTGATCGATTTGTGTGGAAAATTGTGGAAGACCTAGCTATATATACACACACATAGAGGAACATCGATCGTTGTGCATGCACATGAGAGATAAAGAATGCCCGATATGATGGGGAGGGGGAGGTGTGTGTGTGTGCATTCATGGGAGACCGACCTGAAGAAAAAGATTGCATGTGTGCGATGGATAATGCCGACTAGTAGTGTGTGTGCATGCATGCACGAGAGAAATTTAGTGGCACGATTTTAAAGAGAAGACGACTGTGTGGGTCTAAAAGACTGGGTGAGGTCATAATCAATTTAAAGTTGAATTCAAATATTTGAATAAAGAGATCATGATGTTTGAAACCCATGCATGCATGAATATAATTGAGATATGTGCGGTGTGCTTTGGAAACGAGCATGTTGTACTGTACACACATTGAACAAGGTCAGACTGATTTGAATTTGAGATACCGATGGCAGATATCGTTTGGCCACATTGCATCCGTACATGGACACACTATTCTAATTGGAGATGATGGGTGGCTTTCGCATCACATATCTATATCTATGCCCCTATATATTATATTTTATACTTTTTATATAGTGTGCGGATAACTTTAACTTTGAAAGATGGTCGTTGGATGAAGCCAATCCGATGGTGCAGAGATGGGAAATTTGAGCACTACTGGCCGTTGGATATCATCTAGATTCCACCAGATTTTGCCACATGTACAATCTAGAAGACTCTATGGTAGAACTTAAGCATAATGCACAAACCTCAAAACACAAGCACTTCTTCTTTGTTCTAGAATCTTCCGTATCATGATTGCCCAAATGTTTTTCTACATGATTTGCCATTATTTGTTTTTTACTTTATGCTTTACAACGCACAATTCCATGAATCTTAAAATAGATTAGCTTTCTTATAAAAACTAGATGATTTTGAATGAAATGAACTATAAGAATTAAACGAACATCTACATCATGCATATATGACTCAAAGCTTCCATGCTATAATGTGGTATTTATTCCTAATTTGGTTGCCAAATCTCATGCGTGCAATGCACGTGTACCTTACTAGTATAAATGGTGTTTGTGTGTGTTGTGCGTGTTAAACACATTGTACGTAGTATCATACATGGTTTAGATTCCGAACATCTAGCTAGAGCATACATGTACTATGATTTGAATTCAACATAAAATGGATAAATATAGTTGAATTTGAGATCGTATGTACATGTAGTTCGTATTTATATAGGAATTTACTTCTCCTATATTCATGTCATGTGTTGTGAAGATAATATTTAGATGGTTGTATAACTAACCCGAGTACAATCCCATTTCAAACAGGGAAAATGTACTTAAATTTAGTCCATATGCTAGACAACACACATTGTTTTTTATTGTTGAGGGAAGTGCAAATTGTTTTGCTACTGTACACATTATGTTTGTTGTCCTGATTTTTTTAGTTTTTTTGTTGTATATGAATGCATTTCTAGTAATATAGTAAAACGAGACATGGCTCTATCTAGTGATGAGGTGCGAATTGTCTTTTTTGGGTACACGTTAAGCTTGTTCTCCCGAAATTTCAAGCCACGCCTTGTTATGCCGAAATTTCAAGCTAGCATCTCTGTCTATCGTGCTACGAAACTCCCACCTCTTCAACCCGCGCCTTGTTACCCCAAAATATTTAAGATATATCTTTGTCTCATTGTGCTCCGAAAACTCCCTCCATCTCAACCCGCGCCTTGCTATCCCAAAATTACAACGCGCGCGAAAACTCCCACCTCCTGTGAAATCCCGACACGCGAAATGCCCGTGATACCCCTGAACCAAAAGAAACGCATAGCTCAAATCGGTGGGGGTACTTTCGTAACTTACCCCACATTTCGGACAAGCTCGCCCCTAAGCCATGGTTCCCCACTCCCATTCCATCAGCCCAACCATTCGTACACCGAGGCCGCAAAAACCCGCAAAGCCCCACACCCTCCTCCGTCCACCACCCAGCAGGAGCCTCTTCCCCAATGACGTCGTCCACAGCAACACCTCGACGTCCCTCATCCACCGTAACGGATGAGGATCCGTCGTCGATCTCGTCGTCCCGCCGGTTCAGCCACCCCGTCCTCCACCTCCAAGGAGCTGCCCCGATCTTCCCCTCGTCTTTCGCGCCACCTCCATTCCCACACCGCCGTCTTCACCTGCACCACCGGAAGAGCAGCATCATCACCGTTTCATCGGATGAAGCTGAGGCCTAATCGGCACCACCAAAGAGGTTGTACTGTAATCGCCGCATTTTCTTCTTGATTCGATTTCACGGTGCAGCCAGCGCTCGGTCCCGAGCCGACATGGCGCGGCTCCATCCACGGCGGCATCGCCGGCCCACTTCCTCCACGGCGGCGCTCCCTCGGCGGCGACGTCCACATCAGTAGGAGCTGCTGCTGCTTTAGCTCTCGCTCATGCTGCTGCTCCGCTCTTGCTCTCGGTCCCCGCCTGGTCTACTCTTGCTCTTGCCCTTGCTCGCGCTGCTGCTCTCGCTCTTGCTCTTGCTTGCGATGCTGCTCTTATTTAGCTACACTTCAGTTGACTGAATCGACTGTTGGGTCAGTCGATTTTCAGGGGTTGGGGGGGGGGGCTCACCAGAGTAAAGGAAGAACCAGCCGCAGCAGGGAGGGGGGCTCGCCGGAGAGGTACCCCACTATATATCTGAGGGTTCAGGGTGGGGGTGGTGGTCGCCGACGGTGGTGGGGAGGTGGCGTGGGGATCGCTGGAGAAAAAGCTCGGCACAGGGGGGCTAGAGGGATGGCAAGGGCGGCGGCGGACGGGCGGTGGGGAGTGGTTTCGGGGTGGGCGGAGTGAGGCGGGGGCGGCGGTTTGGCCGGTGGTGGCTGGCGGCTTGGGGGGATTGGAGGGGTGGAGGTTGAAGATGAACTGCTACACGACCAGTTGCCCCGACTCCCGCACACATTGCTGCTACTGCTTTTCTGCTACTAGTGCGTTCAGTTTCGATAGTAAAATTCAGTTTCGACAGCAAAATTCAATTTCGACAGTTAAGTTCAGTTTGGACAGTTAAATTCAGTTTTGACGGTTAAGTTCAGAGATGAGGGGCTGATCTATTTTACATCTAGGACTTTGTGGTTATGTATTTTACGTCATCTATTGGAGATGCTATTAGAATTCCACTCAGGTTAACGTTGTCTCTCCTGTCCTGCTTCAGCCTCAGCATCGTACAACTCACCAGAGCTGCTCCAAGGACGAAACCCTCCATCACAATGGAGCAGTACCCTGGGCTCCATCTCAAGGTGCCTAAGATCTTCTTCCCCTCCTCCAACAGCCAAGTCAGCCGGATCATCCTCACTGACCAATCCAATCACGCTGAGATTGACATGGCTTCGCCAAAGAGGTTGTACACTTGTTGCATCTCTTTTTTACTCAACATGTTATATATATTGTCCACTGAACACACGTAGTAACGTGAAATACTATTAGTTTCTCCTACGATATGACAAGCAGTGAGGTACCTGGCAACTTAGCTATCCATGATGGACTCCCTTGAACGCCGTCATTATTTATCTCTACGTGTTTGAGCTGTGCATTTGTCGCTGGGCCTGGGAGTTGAGCTAGTAGGGCAGTGGCCTGGGTCCAAAGTAGTAGAAGTAGCACAAAACATTTTCTGATTGTAGGCTTTTCCTTGCTCAAGCCTGCCTACTAGAATCGCCAGTGCTTGAAAGGAAAAGTGAAGGAAAAACATAGGAATTGGAAAGTTCTTATGGTACTACTATTCATGCGTTTGGTTCAAAGGAATGGAGCAAAGGAAAACTATAGGATTTGTACCTTGAAAGAAAAACCATAGGAATTTTAATGTCCACTTGTCCTCCTTTTCAAATTCCTATTCATGAAGCACAAGACTAAGAAATAGTAGCATAATAGCATTATAACCGTACATTTTCTAGTGGTTTGACTTAATATCACCATGCTTCTTTGCATCCTGTGATCTTCCAATTCTTGTGAACCAAACACCCAGATTGGCAAAAATCATGTGTTTATAAATTCTCTGTTTTGCACGTGCATTCCTATCCTATTCCTGTCTATTTCCTATCCCTGCATTGTTAGAATCCTCAAATTCAAACAAGCCCTTACACAATTACTTCTGTTACAGATATGTGTCAAAGAAAACCTTGTGTGGTTTGCCCTGCTCCTGTTGCACTATGTTCCACCCCAGCTCAGCCACTCCAACGACGGAAGGGTTCACCACAGCAGGGATTCGCTCTCCAGAATGTCTTTCGCCGCCTCAGATCTTCTTCCCTGCCGCTGGCAGCCACAACAACTGCATTACCATCATCAACTGAGCGCATGACCTTGAGGACTACACGGGTCCACAAGAGAGGTCGCACTCTTTCGTGTATGCTTACGTTATGCATCGCTTAATATGATGACATGCTACTTTATTGTCGTGTTCACCTATTAGACTCCGAGTCAGGTCCAAACTAATGCTGAAACTTGAGTTTCTAAATGGTTGTGGGGTACATATTGGGGCAGCAATCAATACAATCTATCTACTATCTGGTTAATCTCGGGTGTCTACTATGAGTTTCATGTTGGGTGCAAACAAACATTAAAGGAGCCATTATCTGTATTTTTAACTAAATCTATTATCGACCTGCTATCATTGGTTTTGGGTCCATCCACGGTTTGCTACCATCACTCTGGATTTGTGCATGCACTCCTTACATAATCTCACTATGTTTTATTCTTATGCATGTCAGTTATTGTACACAATGGAACTGAACATGTCTTGCTGGTTATGGATAGCTCCTCAGAGGAGGATTCAGAGACAGATGACCAGTCCTATTTCCCCCCCGAGATGCATGCTCTAACTTGGCAGGGTTATGTTGCTCATATTGTGCGTACGGTATCTTGCATTGCTATGTCATTTGCTTAGTTTAGACATCCTTTGTGTGAATGCCACCTGTTTAGTGTCTAATTACCATATATGTGAATTATGCAATGCCATCTTGTTGTAAGACATTATATATGTGAATTATGCAATGCTATCTTGTTGGAAGGCATTATATATGTGAATTACGCAATGCTATGTTGTTTAGCCAAGCGTCATATATGTGAATTATATCATGCCGTCCTTTTTTTGTATTTCTCATTGCATTTGTCGATAATGTTTGTATATTCAACTGCTCTTCCTGTGCATCAGCCATTTGAATTGGTGATGGAGAAATCTAGAGTGAAAACAAAGTCTTCAGAGCAGACAATGCTACCTGCTGAAGTAGATATCTTGCTGGTTACAAATAGCTCTTCAGAGGATGATTCAAAGGCAGATGACCAGTCCTATTATCCCCCTGAGGTGTATGCTCAAACTTGGCAGGGTTATATTACTCATATCATGCATGTGTTGTATTGCAATGCTTAGTTTTTGCATCATATACACAATATTGAATGCCATCTCCTTAGTTGACACATCATATATGCGATTGCCCTCTGCTCACTTGCTTAGTATATAAATCATATATTTGAATTATATCATGCCATGATGTTTACATAGACAACATGTATCTGAATTATGGCATGCCAACCCATTTTGTAAAGACATAATATAGTTATATCATCTCATCCTGTTTACATAGTCATCATATTTTGAATTATGTCATTCTATGAGTGAATTATATCATGCCATCATGTTTCCATCGACGTCATGTTTGTGATTTATGGCATGCCAACCACTTTAATAGACACATCGTATAGTTATATCATGTCGTTTACATAGTCATCATATTTTGAAGTATGTCATTCTATCCTGTTTAGTTAGCCCTCATACATGTGAAATTGTGTCATGCTATCCTATTTAATTAGCCATTATATATGTGACATTATGTCCTCCTATTCTGTTTGGTTAGACAACACAAATGTGAATTATTTCATGCCCTTTTTTCTTCCCTACTATCCATTGCACCTGTCTATCTTACAATGTCTGTACACTAAATTAATTTTCTTGTTTATTAGCCATTTCAATTGGAGGGGGTGATGGCAATATCTGTGGGAGTAAAAACACAATCATCAGAAAAGATCGTGCTACCTGTCGATGCAGATAGAACCACGGTTGTACTTGCCAAAGAACCAGCCCCACCACACATAACCCAGACTCACGCAGATTGTACCCCTACCCTGTTGGATAGAGAACCAGCTACACCCCTTCTAACCCAACCCCAGCAGATAGTAACCCAGTTCCAGTTGACACAGCACCGTCTCCACCACAGAGCACCCAAACACAAGCAGTTAGTAAAGGCAACTGTAGTGCCCAAAGCACGAGGACCACCACTCCGAACCCCAAGTCAACGCTTAAAGCAGAAGAAGAACTGTTCTCGGGTCAGGTTTCGTAGCTATGGTTCGTACTACGTTGCTCTTGCATCACTGTATTTACTCAGACCAACTAATTTCAAATTTGACGGATGTAATTGAAAATCCAATGGTACCATGCTCTATGTTTTAAACCTGTTTCTTTAACGTGTTTGCTGTTGTAACTTGCTCTATGTTGATTTTAGTTTCAATTGAATAAACAGTTATGTTCTCATGCCATGCACATTACAAGTGTTGTTATTGCTCTGTAGTTTCCCACACTTATATTCTGTCTATGCTGCTTTGTCTTAAATAGATATGATTCGAACTGTCTCTATCTTGATTTGGCAACATAAACTAGAATGATATAGACCATACAGTGACCATACACTGGTACGTGTTGGTCCTAAACAAACGGTTTTTAACCCCTTTCCGCGATGGCATTTGGAACCGTCGCCAAGTGAGTGTGGGCGATAGGGGGGTCCTTCCCACACGACCCAGAAACCCTCGGTGATATGCCCTCCTGGCACACACGCTCGGCAAAATGAGGTCGTGTGCAACCGGCGAGTGCTCAAATACGAAAATACGTACAATAGAGCTAAAAAAATACAATTATACAGGCGAAATTGTTTCCGGTCGCAAGTACATCCCACACAATCAGTCCCCGCTAAACGTTTCCGTTCGTATGTACATCCCACACAGTCGCTCCAACGAAAACATTTCCGTTCATAGGTACATCACACACAATTTTTCCCATTAAATCGTTTGTGCTAGCGTTGCCATTGCACACGGTATTAATTATTTTATCGTTTGCGTTATTGAATGCATCACACACGGTGCATAGAAGAAACTATGTGGCAACGGCTGTCTATCACACATAGTTTTTATGTGGTAAACTTTTGCGCAAGGTGGCCTAACGCAAACAATTTTCAAAAGAAAGTCGTGTGTGAAGTGGAGATTGATCGGACACGTGGTGGATCCTAGAAACGTTTATGATCTCCACGTATATCGCAGACGTTTCGCTTTCGCAAACCGTGTGCAGTGTAACCCCTAATTTAAAAATCACATGTTTTGAATTTGAAAGTAGGCAATCACTTATTTCATATCCAACCATGTTTATTACAAATATAGGTTCAACCATGAATTTGTAATTCGATGCACAGGTACATATACTGAAGAACTACAGAAACACCAAGTAAAGAATGATGAACCACAGTTGTACTAAAGACTTTAAAGAGAGAGGGGAAAGACATTCTGATTGCTGGGGAAGGTGAAGCGGAATGCCCATATTGTGCCCTCCTCCATGCGTAATGCACGCACAACTCTAGGTCAACCCCTTGTGACGGCTGCCGTCCATCCTTCACTGTCTTCATTAGGACTTCTTGATGCTCATTGTAGTCTGGATGAAATACTTTAACCTTCATTGCGTGTCCACCAATCATGTACTTTGAGAGGTAATCTTGAGTGAACTACTTCGGGAACCACTAGGAACGAAAAAGATTCAAACATTGTTGTCTAACAACTCATTATGGGCAGTAAAAAGAGAAGGCTGCAGAGTTTGTAGTTACCATCCTACAGCTCACTGTTGTGTTGGATAGAGCATAAACAAATAATTTCCTTGCCACCATTCGTATCTTTTTGCTCATAATCCTTATAAGTGTCCTGACTTGATGCTTATTCATCAATATCTCATTGCCCCATGCGCTAAAAGGGTCGATGCGTGGATCGTTGCCAAGGGCATATGTACCTACAAGCAAGAAGTCAATATTACAAGCTAACTAGTGTCCAGGCCTGGATCTATATGCACTACATTATGGAACGATGGGGGGAGTACAAGCCGAGGGATGAAGCTAACCTCGGCGGAAAATGGTGGACACTCCAGTTGTTGTCCTGCATAAGTACTGGAAAGGCATGATAAGTACAGCAACCTTAACATCAAACAAATATAGCAAAGGTAAACAACATCATCTCCAAATGATAGCTTGAATGTGTTGGTTTCACATATGGTTAAAGCAGATATAAAATGGAAGGCAATGTTACCGACAGGAGGCTTAACAGCCATCAAGTATTGCAATTCAAACTGGTATTGTTGAAAATGAATCGAACGTAGGTAATGCTTAAACATCACACTGGATAAATGTGTAAAACTGAAATAAAGGGCATATGTTAACTACATCAGGAATAACTGGAACCAAATATAGCCGTTCAAACTGGTATTGATGTAGTCGAGCGGCACAGTTCCGACTTGCACACAATGAACAACACATTGTGAATGACTGAAATAAACAATGCATAAATGACCAGTATAACAACCAAATATAGCCATTGAAAAATAGACAGAGTCTCACTGCAACCAACCTAACAAGCAAATACAGATGAACAGGGCATATTCTTGAAAACTGGACAAATGCTCACTGCAACCAACCTAACAAGTAGATAAAGATAAACAAGGCACCTGCTTGATAACTGGACAAATGCTAAAAAAAGCAACCTAACAACCAAATACAGATAAACAACGCATCTCCTTGATAACTAGACAAATGCTAAAAAAAGCAACCTAACAACAAAATACAGATCAACAAGGCATCTGCTTTATAACTGGACAAATGCTCACTTCAACCAAATTAAGAACGAAATATAGATAAACAAGGCATCTGCTCGATAACTAGAAAAATGCTCACTTCAACCAACGTAACAACCAAATACAGATAAACAAGGTATCTACTCACTATAAACAACCAAATATAGCCATTCGTGAAACTGAAGTGGACAATTCATACTTAAACATCACATATACCTATTGAACAATACATTTTTGCATAACTGAAATAATTAAACATGGCACAGTTAAAGCACCGCACAAAAAATGCTACTACAACAAAGGGTAGGGGTTGGCAAGCTAGAAAAGGTAAGATTTGCTGATAGAATGTTGCCTCACATTTCATGGATGGGACCTTCCAGTTGGAAGAGCATAGACCCATGGTGCGCTCTCTGATGTCACAGATGAGCTGTTTTACCTTGGAAGAACCTTCGTGGGTGCCCTCCTCATGGTCGTGGTCGTGGTCGATGAGATCTGACTTGGCAATTGAGGATCCCAAGCCGCCACCGTAGAACGTGTCCTTCAGAAGTTACAAAATGGGCTCGATGGCGTATAAAGCTCGCAAATCCTTGACCGCTTGGCGGAGGAGATCAGCGGCAGGGCCGTCAAAGAGATCGACGGCGGTTGAACCAGAGGGGTTGGGGATGGACCACTTAACCCATGACATGGCCCGCGTGAAGCCATCGGTGCAGACGAGCTTGATGTCGTAGCCAACTTTCCCGAGATACAGTAATACGCTAGCCCGCTGACATGAAGCCTTCGGCATGGCAACGTAGACAACGTCTTCGCCGGCTTCCGCGACGACGTGTTGCTCCAGGATTGACAGGTCGGGGCAAACGGCGGCCACCTCGCCAACATCTCTCGGAGAGGCCATGATAAACCTCTTCTTCGCCGAACACTCGTCGGGCTCCCCGGGATGCATGGTCGACCTTAGGCTGCGACATTCTAGAGCAAGGGATGTGGATCTGTCGGGGAGGGACACCGCATGCCTCATCTAAACCTCAGGGGAGTGGGGCAACGGTATGGGAATCGCTGGCTAACCTGAAGTTTATTATCTAAGCTAAGAGGAACGGGCAGACCGGCAGGGGTTGGCGGCGGCTCCGGCGGCGTCCATGAGCTAGGGTTCGAGGGGGGAGGGGGCGGGTGGGGGACTGTTGAGGGGGGTGGTGTTTGAGGATACACTGCGGCTACTGAAAATTTTAGTAACGGTGGGTGGAGATGGTGGTGGACGAGGGAGGGCGACGGTTCAAATGCCTCGGCTACTACAATTTTACTATAAGGTCGGTGCTGGGGGAGTGTGGGCGACGGTTGAAGTACGGCGGCTACTAAAATTTGGGTAAAGGAATTGATGCGGGACGGGAGTGCTCAAGATCGCGCACGGTCCAATAACAATATGCATGTATGATAATAAGGAAAAGATGGTGGTGGACGAGGGAGTGCTCAAGACCGCCGATTTTTGCAACGCTTAAGGCGGGTAGTTTGTTTTTTATAATTCTAGCTAGCTTGTCTATCGCAGACGGTTCGTCCTAATTTCCAAATAAACTTACCCACCTTTAGCTTGCACGGGTGGTGGTTTTACAGCGCACTTGCATCGCACACGGTTAAGCCAGTACCTCCACCCTTTGCTCGCGCTTGCGCAGTCATGGTGACTTCAGCGCACTTGCATCGCACATGGTTGAGCCAGTACCTCCACCTTAATTTGATCGCGCTTGCGCGGTCGTGGTGATCTCTACGCACTTGCATGGCACACGGTTGAGCCAGTACCTCCACCTTAATTTGCTCGCCCTTGCACAGGCGTGGTTATTCACATCGGACTTGTATCACACACGGTTAAGATATTATACCCTGTGTCCGTTGAGCGTCATCAGAGTATTTGCAGCAAAAATTAACGTTAGAGAGGGTCAAAAGACAGCCACACCAGCATGTGGACCAAATATATATATGAGTGAAAAGGGTGGTCTGTGATGTTCAAAATTCCAATGCACAACTTTGACCGCGCGGGCCCACAGTTGGGCACGTCGTTGAAGATCGATGAGAGGGGCCAGAAGTCAAGAACCACCTGAAAGTGGCCAAATATATGTACGAATATTGGGGATGTTTAAAACTTTAAATACACAATGCATAACTTTGGTGGCACCTGCCTCGCAAACCCGAAAGCACCCTAACAACCACCTAGCTAGGATATATATAATGACATAATGTCGTACCTAGCTAGGATGCTTGGCCCACCACCTCCCACTTCTATTCAGCGGGGCGGATGCATGTAATGATTGATACTTTGGTCATACATGCATGTCGCCATGACCTACCATAAGACGGACCAATTAATCTATCATTTGGTCAAATGACAGTTGTTGTTGTTGATAAACCACTTGGGCCAATAGATTGAACCATCATAAACATCGCACGAGAGGGACCACAAAACCAGCACCTCTTGCATGCGGCCCAAAATGATGTACATTGGGAAGGGGTGATGTGTGTTTTCAATATAGAATAATGTACAATTTAGATGTGGTGCCTACCTCTCGATGCAAACAACAACCATGAAGGCAAGGTAGTTAAGGACGAGATACGCAGGGTTTGATGTAGGTCGAACCCAGCAATCCGAGCATGTGGGAGGGAATCCTGACAACGCATGAGCTCGAGCTTTGGTTGAGCAACATGTGACGGTGACCGGCCCTAACACGAACTAGGAGGAATCCATTCATGGCCAACATATGATACCCCTCATTATCGGTCAAAGGGATGATATATATACACTCAGGGAGCCCACATATATGCGTGTCGTCACAAAAAACCGCACAAGGGAGAGGTGGTCGATCAGAAGACCCCGTATACAATGCATGCGGCCCGAAAACATGTATGGGTACCGTGCCGTGTGATGTGTTTAAATCCCAAATGCACAACTTTGATGGGCCACCAACTACATTACAAACCAAACACCGTACCTGTTGTGGAATTGTCACGGCAGATGTCCTAGTGTGAGGACTTAGTCGTGAGGCCAACGCATCTATGTGGTAGCTTGAGAGGGGTTGATCGGGATCGAGAGATGCAACACAAGACAAGGATTTAGACAGCTTCGGGTCCCGGGAAACATCATCCGGTAACAACCCTACATGTTGTTTGTGGCTAGATCTCATTATGCTCATGAGAGAGTCGCCACATAAGCCGGCTCCCCCTTTATGTCTAGCCCTAGAGATTGTTTCTTCTCGGCTGTCCTCTTTGGGGAGCCCTTCCCCTCCTTATATAAGTTGAAGAGGCGGGTTACATGACTAGTCCTAGTAGGATTAGGATTACTCTATTACAAGTGGAGTCCTAGTCTTGCTTCCTTATACTTTCTCTTAAGCAGGCCCACCATAATATGAACCGACCTTCCATGAACCGCCTTCTGGGCCACCGGGTCTTGTCGCTCCTCTGACCCGCTCGCCGGGTCACCCATGAGTCGCCAGGCTCGGGCGGGTCACTTAGTGAGTCGCCAAGTCCGGCCGGGTTATACTTCCGGCCGGGTTACGCCGCGGGGTATATCCCCGACATTATCCCCCAGTTTAATTTGGATTTATCCATGTTAAACTAATCTGCAACATAAACACAAGAATAAATTTGACAGGTTGTGCTCCGTGTTAAATATTCTTGTAAACCGGCATTTGATCATCCTTAAGTCCTTGTCATCTCCTCCTTCTAAAAAACCCGGGCCAATAGACCAGCTTCATAATCAATTTGCTTGCAGAAGAAATATTGTAAATAAAGAATCAATTTGAATCGCCTTCAATGCTCTGACTTGACAAAAATATTGGTCTTCAAATATTCAACTGATATTTCGCTGGCTTCAAAATGTAGAACCTGCCGAGGTGTAGCCCCCTAGTCTTGAGCAGAGCAAAGTGATGACTTAAGACTTGCTTCAATATAAATATTACCACTTTGAAGAAATCCATGTTGTTCATCTCAATCACTAGTCAGAACTGAGTATTCCTCATATGTAGCCCCAAGTGCCGGGTTGTCATGCTTGCAGCAACCTGGGACTTGTAATTGCCTTATGCTCATAAAAAAATTTCAACCAGTGTAACCCCCAAGGACCTGGTCATTATGCAATAATGAGCAGGGACTTTATAAATATGATCATTGAAAATAACACCATAGGATGTAACCCCCATCATGGGCCTTGAACCCACATCCACAAGGTTAAGAGCTTTGTGCTTTACCAACTGAGCAGTGGACCCTGCAATATAATGGATTAAGACTTGTGTACCTTGAATTGTTGATGGGAGCAATTGGTAGCCCTCAAGGGCCGGCTCATTATGATGTGATGAGTTGGGTCTTCAATGAGGTGAGCAAAAATGACTTTTCATTAGCCCCCAAGTGCCATGGTGCATGCTGGCAGTGACATGGGACTTGCATATTTGATGTAATCTCAACTTGAATAATGTAGCCCCCAAGTGTCGGGTCGTAAGCCTGCAGTGACTCGGGACTATTCCTTCCGTTGTAGAATAAATCATATCCATTGATAAGATAATAGCCATTGCGCTGAAGCGACTTTGAAGACCTCAATCATAATACTGGTTATTGATAACCATAATAAAAATCCAGCCATGTTGGCTATTAAAGATTTGAATAATATAACCTGGTTTGAAAAACGGTTCTTGTGATATTTGATCATACTGTTGGTTTACCAAGCCAGTGTAGTAAGGGTGATAACCCAAAACTTGAGCACTGGTAATTATCATATATTGCCGGCTTGAGAACAAAGCCAGGCCGGGTTAAAAAACACCGGCCTTATCTCATACTTGCGACTTATAGTCAAAAGCCAGGCCGGGTTAATAAACACCGACGAATCATAAAGCATTATAAGCCTCATTAAATAAACCTCTAAAGATCTGCGAATAAAAACAAATGAAGAACGAGGCTTTTCATGGGCAACCAGGCCGAAAAATCGAGGCTTTTCACAGGCTGCCAGGCCACTGAGTTAAACCATTTTACAAACCTTATAAGATGGACCTCACATAACCAATCGTCGTTTTAACTTTGACAAGTTCAGGGTCTGCATAAGATTGACTTGTCAAACGTTCGGCGGGTCATTCCAGGAATACCTGGGGGGACTGGCTTACTTAAAAATGCAGGATAACCCGGGGTTTTAGGTGAATACACCTGGCTTCCAAGCCTGGCTTTTAAGCCTATTACAAGGGTTATAAAAACTCGTTGTTCTTTTGAACAAGGAGCCCAAAGCAATATTTTTGAGCTGTTCTCTACGGGTACCTATGTTTGACTTGCGCTTTGCAACAGACTCTCTTTGGTCCCTTTAACCTGGGTAGCAAGCCCCCAAGTGTTTTGTAAGAATGGCATATAAGCCGGATTAAAGGGTAATCATAGCTTCGCTTCAATGAGCAGGAAGCCCCCATGTGATCAATAATATGATAAGCCAAGAAGGCAGGATACCCATGTTTGAACCATGCATCATGGCACCAAGCTCTCTTTGCCAACCTTTAATTTTTCTGAGAACTCGAACTTGCGAGAGATGAATTTCTTTTTGAACCGGAACTTTAAACCAGATTTGAAAGCTTCAAAGATTTGTGGGAGACAGATTGTCCTTGAGCCGGATTGGAACCGGATATTAAGAGCTTCATAGCTTCGTGGTAGATAAGTTTCCATTGCACCAGATTTTGAACCGGAATCCTTCATTTTGAGCCGGAAATTTTCTGATGGCCTTTAAATTCTCACCAATAGGGTAGTAGCCTCTAGGGCTGGGTTATTTTTCCCTCCAATGACCCGGAGTTCTTGATTCACTGATACTGGCCAATTTTGCTGAGTCATGTCATTGTAGCCCCCGAGTCTTAAGACGACTTGAGGAGTTGTCTTTGAGATTCTCCATGTTTGGCCGTGAGATAAACCGGCATATAGTTGAACAACGGACCGCTGTCATATGTTGAAGCTGGAAGCAAGGTAGCGAGGTAATGATCTTCACAATACTCACTGTATATCCCTGGCGTTGATAACGCAATGTGACTTCACATAAGGTTGAGGTTGATCGTGGCGAGTTATAAATGACCCCGTATGATTTTTAAACGAACTTCAGTGGCTGTGACTTGTGCACCCACCCCTTGAGGCATCTGGTGTAGGCGGAGGCTGACAATATAATATGATTTGCTCCAGAATTGTTGAAATAGACCAGACCGCAGGGCGGATAGTAAAGACGACCGTTGTCATTAGCATCAGTACAGACGCAAGCGAGTCGCCACCGCTCTTGCAGTGAATAATTGTTCTGCATAAACAATATCGCAAGCTGGAGTAATTTGTTCTTTTAAAGAAAGCAATATGTAATATAAAAATATACTGGATGGATTTCACTTGATATGTTAGGCCGAAAATTATCCACCGCGGAGTTGATGACCACCGCGTTGAGGCTGAAATCAACCATGACCGAGTCGGCCGCGGGAGTAGACATATGAACCGGTCGCGGCGTTGTAAACCGGTGCGGACGAGCAAATTGTCCTCCGTGTTGTAAGGCGGTGCTGATGCATGAACCGGTCACGAGGGCGGATGGGCGTGTCGTCCGTGGCGCTGTAAGGCAGCGTGGACGGGCGAGTCGGCCTGCGCGTTGATGAAAACCGGACCGCGACACGCCTGTCCGTGAAGCCGCGCGACACAGCCAAGCGTGCATCCGTGGTATAACACCACCCCTTTTTCTTTCAATTGTCGCCCTGCATAAAAATATTACAGGCCAGAGTAATTGCTGTTGGATGAATTAACAAGTACTGATAAAATACATAGGAAAAATAACACCTGGTATTTTTTGCCGGATGCTGGCGCCGGATGATGCATAGTGCTACTTTTGTTTTTGACAGAAGAGTTGATTGGTTCTCTGTCTTCTAGTGCCTGAGGTCTCCACGTGACCTTGTCCTCCTTTTTTTAAACAAGTCCAAAACGGTGCACACATGGTCCCTTAAGCAGAGCTTCTCTTTGTTAACTAGCAGAGGCGAGCCATGGCAGCAGACAGTGACTCTCCACGAGGCCATAGCAGCGGCTGAAACAGGCGGCGACTCGCCGCGCGGCCGTAGCAGAAAATGGCGCAAGGCCTGCTGGTCAACAGGTCGACTCGTCACAGGGCCAGCCTGGTTCAATACGTACCCGACTCCAAACCTGGTTCAATACGTACGATGTCAGTTTCATGGGGGGGGGGTCATCCCACGCATGTGCTCAAACTTTATTTGGTCTAGCATGGGTCACACACACACACACACACACACACATATATATATATACGCACACACACCTATATAGAGTATGAATAACTTTGAAAGTTGGTCGTTGGATGAAGCCAATCCGACGATACAGAGATGGCAAATCCGAGCACTACTGGCCATTGGATATCATCTACATTCCCCCAGATTCTGCCACATGCATGTACAATCTAGAAGACTCCATGGTTGAACTTAAGCATAATGCACAAACCTCAAACACACAAGCACTTTTCCTTTGTTCTCTAGAATCTTCCATATCGTAATTGCCCAAACCTTTTTTTTAAATGAATTGTCACTTTTCGTTTTTACCTTTACAATGCACAAGTCCATGAATCTTAAAATAGATTTTTTATAAAACTAATTAATTTTGGATGAGATGAACTATAAGAATTAAACCAACATCTACATCATGCATATATGACTCAAAGCTTACCTGCTATAGTGTGGTATTTATTCATAATTTGGTTACCAAATCTCATGCGTGCAATGCACGCGTACCTTACTAGTATCAGTAGGAAACCATCATGGTCAAACCCTTCTCGTTCTGGGTTAAAGGGATAGATTGTGTGGGGCCCCCTAATTGTCGGTAAAGGATAGTATATATACCTCGGTGAGCGCACAGATATGTGCGCGTCTATAAGCCGCACAAGGGAGACATGCTCGAGAAGAACACCCTGTCCCCTATACCCTGCATGCAACCTAAAAAAGGTTTATATAATCTCCATACAGGTCAAGTCAATCATTCTTTAATTTTTTAGGGGAAAATAACCCATAAAACATAGTAGGTTCATATAATCGCCATGTCAAGTCCGGTCAATCATTCTTTAATTTTTAGAGCAAAAAATAACCCATAAAAACATAGTCTATAAATTAGCAAAACAAGAATCCCAAGGTTTATATAATTGCCATGATAGTTCATCATAGAGATATATTAATATATCTCTATATCTTTATAATGATATTTAGCACGCTTAACTTCTGCGTTCTATTCGACTAGGCTAGCGGATGGGAAGCCGACCCATGCTGATAAGAGTTGCCTCCTTGCCATTAAGGCGTTTCACACTGTCGAAAGGGCTCAGGGTTGCCGTTAGATCTGGGAGCATCCAACGGTGTACATGTCCGATCCATGGAGTTTGGGTTCTGGCCAATCAAAACGCACAACTCAGATCGCGCGCGCACCAAGGGGGGCATCAGCCACTGTTTGGTAGGCACACGGCTTTCGTGTGTGAACCGTGTGCTATTTGAAAACATTTTTTGAGGGGCTATTTGAAAACATTTACATGTGCTGAAAAAAGGGATGAGGATCGCCGTTCGATCAAGGAGAATCCAACGGTGCAGACGTACGATCCGTGGGGTTTGGGTTCTGGCCAACCAGAACGCACGACTCAGATCGCGCGCGCAACAGGGGGGATATCATACGGAAACCAACATTCGGTGGAAACCGGTGAAAACCATGATAAAAAGATGTTTTGAAGTTTAAAAAATTGAGTGAAATGTGGGATGTTAAGAGGATGATGTTTTATTGCCACACAAAATTTCAAGTTGAAACACATTAAGAGATGTGAGCTATGAAAAAGACAAAATCAGCGCTAAATAGTATCAAATAGTAATGTCACTATTCAAGGCTGAATTTTTCTTTTTCATAGCTCACATCTCGTAATGTTTTTCAACTTGAAATTTTGTGTCGCAATAAAACGTCACCTTCTTAACATCCCACATTTTTTCCATATTTTTATGAAACTTTAAAATATGGTTTCCGCAAAGTTTTCATTGAATATCGGCTTTCGTGAGTGAACCGTGTGCTATTTGAAAACAATTCGTGAGAAGCATCTTGGTTTTTAAATCCCCGTAAATCCAAAACTAAGACAAAAATCGTGAAACCTGGCATGGTGTCAGGACATGGCACTTATATGTCAAGGAATTTTTTCGTCCATTGTGGCGCAAGTTTTATTACAAGCCTCTTACAAACCGGAGCTTTTGTCAAATAAGCTTCGTGGTTCCGATAGGGAAACGTGTCCCCCTTGTGGGCGAAACGTAATCACTGCCTCTTTTCGCCTTTTATTTTCTTCTATGGGCAACATGGAACGACAGGATATCCATGCTGAAATTTAAAATTATTCAGGGTTCGTTTTGCCTTTTTATATACTAATTGAGTTAACTAGGCATTTAATGCCCATAATTCAAATCTGAACTACAAATACATACTCCAGTTCAACAAAATGGCTAGAAAAATTATACATGTGTCCTTGGGTGCATGTTTAAGTCTCATGCCAGGAATGTGAACGAATTACAACCGTACCAATGTCCTGGCTCGTCCTCAAACATTTCGAATCTCGATTTTGAAGTCCCCATAAATCCTAAACTCACCAGAAAGTCATCAAAGGTGGCATGGTGTCACGTCATGGCACATATATGTCGTGGTAAAAACATTGCCAATTTGGGCCAAGCTTTATTACAAACCTCTTACGAACCGGAGCCTGTCGCAAGAACCCTTGTGGTTTCGATAGGGAAACGTGTCCCCTTGTGGGCCAAATGATAATCACTCCCTCTTCTAGCCTCGTATTTTCTTCTACACTCGACACAGAATAACTGGAGATTCATGCTGACCTTTGAAATTATTCAGGGTTCGTTTAACCTTTTATATTCATTAATTGAGTTTTCTAGGCATTTCAATGTCTATAATTCAAATCCGAACTACAAATGCATGCTCCAGTGCACCAAAATGGCTAGAAAAAATGTACATGTTTCGTTGGGGTGCATGTTTAGGTCCCATGGAATGAACGGGAATGAATTCAACTGTCTCGCCGTCCTGGCTTGGACAGAAACATTCCGAATCTCGATTTTTAAATCTCTATAAATCCAAAACTCACCAGGAAATCATGAAACTTGGTATGGTGTCACTACATGGTACATATAATTGTCCAATTTGGGCGAAGCTATATTACAAGTCTTTTACAAACCGGAGCCTGTCGCAACCCTCGTGGTTCCGGTAGCGAAACATGTCCCTCTTGTGGGCGAAACGATAATCGTTGCCTCTTCTCGCCTTGAACTTTGTTTTTTAAGGCAACATAGAATAATAGGAGTGTCAGGATGAAATTTCAAACTGTTCAGGGTTCGTTTGGCCATTGTATATATATTACTAATTACTAAGTTTTCTATGCATTTAATGTAGTCCATAATTCAAATTTGAACTACAACCACATGCTCTAGTGAAGAAAAATGGGTGGGAAATCGTACATGTGTTATTGGGTGCATGTTTAGGTCTCATTTAAGGAATGGGAATGAATTACAAACTTGTCGTCGTCCTGGAACATTGAGATTCTCGGTTCTTAAACCCCATTAAATCAAAAAGTCACCCAAAAAACATGAAACTTGGCATGGTTTCATGACATGGCACATATATGCCGTGGTAAAAAATCGTCCAGTTTGAGAAGAGGCGCACACATTAGTAGCCAACGAAGTCCTTTTTGAAACAAAAAGCTGACACGTTAATATCACAAATGGTTGTATTATATTAACCGTGTTGAAATTTAACCATACTCCGTGTCATTGTCGGTGTCAAAACCGGCAGATCTCGGGAAGGGGGTCCCGAACTGTGCGGCTAAGGCGGATGGTAACAGGAGGCAAGGGACACGATGTTTACCCAGGTTCGGGCCCTCTCGATGGAGGTAATACCCTACTTCCTTCTTGATTGATCTTGATGATATGAGTATTACAAGAGTTGATCTACCACGAGATCGTAGAGTCTAAGCCCTAGAAGCTAGCCCATGGTATGGTTGTTGTTGTCCTACGGACTAAACCCTCCAGTTTATATAGACACCGGAGGGGACTAGGGTTACACAGAGTCGGTTACAAGGGAGGAGATCTACATATCCGAATCGCCAAGCTTGCCTTCCACGCCAAGGAGAGTCCCATGTGGAAACGGGACGAAGTCTTCAATCTTGTATCTTCATAGTCCAACAGTCCGGCCAAAGGATATAGTCCGGCTGTTCGAGGACCCCCTAATCCAGGACTCCCTCAGTAGCCCCTGAACCAGGCTTCAATGACGATGAGTCCGGCGCGCAGATTGTCTTCACCATTGCAAGGCGGGTTCCTCCTCCGAATACTCCATAGAAGATTTTGAACATGAGGATAGTGTCCGGCTCTGCAAAACAAATTCCACATACCACCGTAGAGAGAATAATATTTCCACAAATCTAATCTGCTGACAGCTTTTCATAACGTGACGTTCTGCCGTGGTCTGGTCATGACGAATCGTTTTTCCGAGCCTGCCACTGCACGTGTTGCGAGGCAGTTTTATTGGCACGTCCTGTCGAAGCAAAGATCGTGTCCCTCTTTTCACGGGATTCTCATCATTACGGGTGTGGGTAACCCAATCGTGCCTGCTGGTATGACTCCTCGATTTTAGGCAAGTTCCAAAGGGCCACGCGGAGGACGCTTGATATTCACCCTCTTTATAAAGGGGCCAAGGCCTGTCCTTCTCTTCTCGCGCTCGATCGTTCCCTTCCCCCCACCTTGAATTCCAACACTCAGGGCTCAGGCTAAGCGCTTCGGACCTTCAATCATGTCCGGATCCAACCTTCAAGGCCGGTGGATGGCCTCCTCTGTCACAGAGGAGGACATCAAGAAGCTAAGAGAAGCCAGGTATCTGACTGCCGAAATCTCGTACAGGCTGCCTGCTCAAGGGCAGGTCATCCCCACTCCCGAACCCAACGAGAGTGTCGTATTTATTTCCCACTTCCTCCGAGGGCTAGGCTTTAGTCTTGATCCCTTTGTTAGAGGCTTATGTTCTACTACGGGCTCGATTTCCATGATCTGGCTCTGGATTCCATCCTTCACATCTCGTCGTTCATCGTCGTGTGTGAAGCCTTCCTCCGCATCACCCCACACTTCGGAATATGGCTCAAGACCTTCAATGTGAAGCCGAAGATGATCGAGGGGCGACACACAGAGTGCGGAGATGCCATAATAAACAAAGGCACCGATGCTCCATGGCCAAAGGGTTCCTTCCCGGAGACATCCAAGTTATGGCAGCGGGATTGGTTTTACATCACCGCTCCACGAAGCGCTAAGTGGGTAGCTGCCCCCGCCTTCCGTCCGGGCCCTCCACCACAACTGGCGTCATGGGTCAACAAAGGGCTGGACTGGGGGCCAGCTAATGATGTGCCGACATTGCAGAGCCGCATCCGAGATCTCTTCAAGGGAGATGTCAGCCTTGTCAAGGTAATGCAAGTCATGCTAGTTCGTCGGGTCCTGCCATGCCAACGTCGATCTCTCCGTATGTGGGAGTTCAACCCGGAAGGACCGCAAACTATCCAGCAATTCTTCGGCGCGACGCTCCAAGAGATGTATGGATTGTTCTTCGGATCACGAATATAGTGTCCGGACACCACAAAGGAGGCGGGTATGAACTGCAATCGTCCAGACACCCAAGTAAGTAATTCCATGGCCGAACACGTTGTCTTTTAATTTATCACAACATCATTCTGAAAAGTTGCCTTTTGACCAGGACTAGATAAAAAAGGCGAAGATGATCAGTTGTTCGGCCCCCGTTCCCGAAGGCTCACCGGATCCTCTACTAGCCAGGATGCTTGAGCTTGCGCCTTATCAAGCGCCATTAGGGGAAGATAAATGGAGGAGTAAAGAAGCCGAAAGCGGGCCTCACTCACTATTCATCCAAACCGGGGGAATTAGTGCCTCCGCGAAGGAGTATAACCGGGGAGGAGAATTTAAAATTCCCTCTCCCCAAGGAAGGAAGAGGACCGCCTCTGAAGAGTTGGAAACGATGGTTTCCAAACGAGGGAAGAACTCTTCGCCAGGGGGCCCTGCCTCGGAGGGCGTCGTTACCGCACAGTGCCCGCAAGGGGCTCAGCCCTCCACCGAGCCGTAAGTAAACAAAAGTACTTTATAGTAAATATACCCTCCTTCATTTCTGAGAACAATAACCGAGACGTATATCTTGTAGTTCGGATCATAGCCCTTCTCGACAAAGTTCGTCTTCGGGGGATCTTCTTCCGGAGATGATGGATAGCGAAACGCCTCCCCGTGCCTCCCCGCCTCGTGAGGCGGATGACCCTGAGGTGTCGTCACGGAGGATTTCTCCTGATCCGCCAAGGCCAGAAGGTAACCCTTCGGCCACCCGAAGTCCGGAGTATTCGGCTCCTAAGGAGAGCCACAAAAAGAGTCCGGGACTGTCCGGCGTATGACCGGACGCACTGATGAGTCTTCTGGAGCAAGCGGCTATATCAGAGGCGCATCATACTCTAATGGGTACGGTGTTTGAGAGAGATTCATCCGCTGAAAGTGGGTTGCATGAAGCCTTTATGAGCCTGCTAAGAGGCTTTGAGGTACGCAAAGTAATATATATTTTTTGACGGTACTGCACACGCTAGGTGTGCCCTATGCAGATAGTAGCCCCTGAGACTCTGGTTGCTGTCGAAAGGCGGCAAACAGAGGATCATAGTCTCAGGTAATGATCATGCTTCTTTCATGTGTAGGCGGCTGAGGGTTCGGTGGCAAGCTGGACTGGTGAGTTTGCCGATCTAAAGCGGCAACTTGATGCGGCAGATGCCAACATCGTGCTTGTAAACAAGCGGCTTGATGAGGCACAGGGTATGTATACTCCGGTGGTCCACATATATTAAGAGGAGCGTGATGCTAGTATCTGTAATATGCTATGACTGAAGATGGAGCTGCCGTCGTGGAGACCCTTTGGGCGGAACTTGCCCGAGCCAAGGAGCAAGCCAGGAAGAATGATGCGGCCGCCCTAAAGGCGGTCGAAGAGCTAAGAGCCGAACAGGCTGCGCATTGCTAGAGCAAAGAGAAAATAGCCAAGATGGCTGTGGAGTTGAAAGATGTCGCCAACTGTTATGAGCTTCTTTAAAAGGAAAGTCAAACGAAGACGGCGGGCCTGGAGAAAGCCATGGTAGCAGCCAAGGAAGCCCGCTCTAAATTTAGAGCGGCGAAGGAGGAGCTACGTCAAGCGGGAGATATCACGGCTGGGAAGCCATTTTTGTTGCGGACGAAGTTCGGAGATCCTAAGTATGCCCTTCTGGATCAATTATGGAGTTCTGCAGACGCGTACTTGGATTTGGCAGCGAGTGCTGCTGATGCCACCGAGTTTTTCAAAGATCAAAAAGATCACGAAGTGGAAAAGTTGTTCTGGTCGCAGTTCAATGTTCCAGTGCGTCCGCTGCTGTTAAATGAGCAAATGGCCGAGTGGGCCGAGCTCCATAGGTTGTCCGGGCTTGCCATGAGGTCTGTTGTGGATCATCTTTGGCCGGAAGGACCAAGGCCGAATAGTTATTTTGGCTTAGTGCAACAATTCCTTGGTGTTGTGCTGCATATCGACGCTGTGAAGAGGTCGGCGTGCATAGAGGGTGCGCGGATGGCTCTTGCCCGTGTCAAGACATACTTGGCAGAGATGGAGACCACCGCTATTGCAACCCAGAGTTCGGCCGTAGGCCGGCTATCGGCCGAGCACTATTTTGAAGAAGTCCTAGAAGGCGCTCGTTTAATAGAGGCTCAGTGCTCGAAGAGTATCATGTTCTAGTGACATGTATCCCAATTGTAAAAACAATGCTATTATGATTATAAAGGCTGTGTTTATACTTTTGCTTAAAAGTAGTATGATGCCTCCTGTGCGGCCGTTTATGTATGTATATATAACCTGAAAGTTTGCAGCCGTCGGCTTCAGCCCCCACGCACATAATGGGGGGTGTTCGAAAAAGCGCATATTCACACTTGATCCAATGTCTTGATCCATTAAGGAGGTGATAGCGCGGCGAACAAGGCAATCAGACTATATTGCTTTAACACTTTCACTTAGCCATAGGAGTTTGACGATGGGGCTACTATATAGCCCCAGGTACTTCTGCGTCTATCCGAGTACGGTGCGCGTACATACATGACCGGGAAACTGGTCCTTCATTAATGTGGAGGAATCGCGAAGATTCCGATGAGTCATCGAGTGGTTGACCAGTCTCGCGCTTTATCATGACAGTCAGTTTTCGGCTTTCTCTACTTAGGTGCTCGTCCAGATGAACCAGGGCACAATCGCAATAGTTCTCCCGGTGCCACCTTAGCCGATAGAGTGGAACGTAAGGTAGCAAAACCCGGGAGCCGGGCAAACCCAACATTTGACCAAAGACATGATTCGGAGCTGATGCATATAAGGCCAAACTCGCGACGCCGAACACTCCCTAAGGTATTTGGTCTTCACAACATATACCGAGCTGAGTAATGCCCTTGAACCCTGAATTTGCTGGTACGGGCATTAGTCTGACGTGGCGAAATGCCAATAACGCCAGTATCCCTCTCGGTTGTGTTGAGTACCCCGAGGGTGTGAAGCAACAAGAGACAGTAAGAAAGGTTTACACCGGGTCTTAATCTAAAAAGAAACCTTTGAGCGGGGCCCTGCTGCACGTCTGCGCCTGTGTCTCCGTTGTGCCGTGTCCTGGAAGGGTGTAGCACGATTTTCATCTGTTAAAAGAGAAGAACTTAGATGAAATTTGGCGTGCGAAAAATTGGTTATTATTAATAAACCATTAAAATTCGAAATAAGGTCGAGCCGAACTGTAGACTTTTTTTACATGCGGGAAGCCCCTAGCACCGTCTACGGGGGTATATTCATCAACCCAATCTCAGGTTTATCTAAGCTGTTACAGCTAGTGGTGCGCCGGACTCGTCTAGCCGTGTCCGCGGTCTTGACGACCGATCCTTTATGCTAGTTGGAGAGGCCATTTAGTGATCGGCTACTAAAGCCGCCACACATTCTTCAGCTCGTAGGGAATGCTCAGTGTTTCCGCTAACTATGATGATGCCCCGTGGACCGGGCATCTTGAGCTTAAGATAAGCATAATGTGGTACTGCATTAAAACGAGCGAAGGCCGTTCTTCCGAGTAGTGCTTGATAGCCGCTTCGGAATGGAGCGATCTCAACTTTTCACTTTGGAAGTTGTCGGGAGAACTGAATACAACCTCTAGTACGAGAGAGCCCGTGCAGCGGGCCTCTGGGCCTGGTATTACTCCTTTAAAGGTAGTATTGCTTTGGCTAATTCTCGTTGGGTCTATCCCCATTTTGTGGACTGTGTCCTGATATATCAGATTAAGACTACTGCCGCCGTCCATGAGGACTCCGATGAGATGGTATCTGTTGATTACTGGGTCTATCACCAAGGCAGCCGATCCTCCATGCCGGACATTGGTCGGGCTATCCCTGCGATCGAAAGTGATCGGGCAGGTCGACCAAGGGTTGAACTTGGGGGTGACGGGCTCTACGGCGCAAACGTCTCGGAGTGCGTGTTTGCTCCTCCTCTTCGTCACGTGAATTGCGTTCACTGTTTTGACCTCTGGTGGGAACTTTTTCTGTCCCCCAGTATTTTGCTGGCGAGGCTCATCCTCGTCTTCACTTGGTGTCTCCCTCCCCTTGTGTTCGGCGTTTAGCTTACCGGCCTGCTTGAAAACCCAGCATTCTCTGTTGGTGTGATTCGCAGGTTTGTCGGAGGTGCCATGAGTCTGACATAATCTGTCTAGAATCTTGTTTATGCTGGACGGTCCGTCTCTGCTGCATTTAAATGGCTTTTTCCGTTGACCGGGTTGTGAGCCCCTGAATCCGGCGTTCACCGCCGTGTTGTCTGGGCTGTCTTCATTGTTTCGACGCTTACTTTTATTGCGTCGTGGTTTTCCATTACCATCCCTAGCCTCGGATGTGCTTGGGTCGCTGGTGCCGCTATGGGCCAGCCAACTATCTTCGCCCGTGCAAAAGCGGGTCATAAGGCTTGTGAGGGCTGCCATTGTCCTCGGTTTTTCTTGGCCGAGGTGTCTGGCGAGCCATTCGTCCCGGACACTGTGCTTAAAAGCTGCTAAACCTTCGGCGTCCGGGCAATCGACGATTTGATTCTTCTTAGTGAGGAATCTGTTCCAAAGCTTTCGGGCTGAGTCTCCGGGTTGTTGAATTATATGACTTAAATCGTCTGCATCCGGAGGTCGGACATAGGTCCCTTGAAAATTAGCCCAAAAAGCATCCTCAAGCTCTTCCCAACTTCCAATTGAGTTTTTGGGGACGCTTTTCAGCCAATGCCGAGCTGGTCCTTTCAACTTGAGGGGCAAGTATTTGATGGCGTGGAGATCATCTCCGCGAGCCATATGGATATGAAGTATAAAGTCCTCAATCCAGACCCCAGGGTCTGTCATTCCGTCGTACGCCTCTATGTTCACGGGTTTGAATCCCTCTGGAAATTCGTGATCCAGCACCTCATCGGTGAAGCATAGGGGGTGCACATCACCCCTATACTTGGACGTGTCATGACGTTCTGACGGTTGTAGTGTTCTGTTTTGATTCTGTGCCGGAGCGTGCTTCCTAGATCCGTAGATGGACCTGGTCATACCGACATTGTTAGCCGCCCTATCGCGGCCACGGGGTGGTCGATCCGGCTGATTGGCCGTTTTATTTTTCGGCTGTGTGGGTTCTAAAGCCTCGTCATCGAATTCAGGCAGCAGCTTGCACTTTGGATAGCTCTTTGTGTGGCGACTGCCACCGTATTTTTCTGTCGTGTCGAGCACTTTGTTCCATCTACTATTGAGTGTATTTTGCAGGGCCTTGAGCCTTTGCTTCTGCTTATTTAGACTCCTCGCAGTGGCAAGAAGCCTTCTATGGAGGTTCTCTTACTCCAAGTGCCTTTCCGGGATGATGTGTGCATCGTCGTCCGGACTGTTCTCCTCTCTGGGGACAGGTTGACTAGCTTTATCCTCGGCATCGCCGTGATTGGACAGCGGCTCTGTGCTATGTTCTCCGTCTGCTGGCTCGTCCTGCTCTATCGCTGGGTCCATGTGGTCGTCGTTTCCTCTGGAGTCAACCGGGGTATTATTTTTTCTTGCGCTGTTATCGCTGTTTTTGCGGAGGCGGGACTTGGAGCGGCGACTACCCCGTCGCTTTGGTTGCTTCTCGAGGGAGCTATCCTTTGCTGCATCCTTCCGTTCCTCGTCATTGTTCTCTTTGGGTGTATCCACCATATATATATCGTGTGATGAAGTGGCTGTCCAGCGCCCTGTGGGCGGTGGTTCCTGTTCCTCTCCTGCATCATCGTCCATACCGTCGATGTCTTCGGAGTCGAAATCGAGCATGTCAGTTAAATTGTCGACAATGGCTATTAAGTGGGTGGTGGGTGAGGAACGAATTTCTTCGTCGTCCGCTTCCCATTCGAGCCGGACATAGTTCGGCCAAGGGCCTCCTGACAAGGGGAGATACCTTAATGAATTTAGCACATCGCCCAAGGGCGAGTGCTGAAAGATATCCGCGGAGGTAAATTCCATGATCGGCGCCCAATCAGATTCGATAGGCATGGACATAGGCGGTTCGGGGCCTGTGGCCGGGGACGAATCCGAGGCGGCGACACAGGTCTCGTAGGAGGTGAAGTCAGTATTCGGCCCTATCGCTGCTGAGTGTGCGGCCTCCGTGGCAGGGTCCATCCACCCGTCCTCAGACGGCGCAATCTGTTTCGGATTGAAAGCCGGAGTAGCTACAGGTGGGATCTCCTAAAAACTGTTCGTCGGCAGAGCTAAGTCATGCCCGTCGGGACTGTGCGGCGCACCTGACATGGGCTCGAATCCGTCGAAGATCAAGTCTCCGCGGATATCGGCAGTATAGTTTAAGCTTCCAAACCTGACCTGACGGCCAGGGGCGTAGCTTTCGATCTGCTCCAGATGGCCAAGCGAATTGTCCCGCAGTATGAAGCCGCCGAATATGAAGATCTGTCCGGGGAGGAAAACCTCACCCTGGATCGCATCGTTGCCGATGATCGAAGAAGCCATCAGGCCTTATGGTGACGATACAGTGGAACTCTCAATGAAAGCACCAATGTCGATGTCAAAACCGGCGGATCTCGGGTAGGGGGTCCCGAACTGTGCGTCTAAGGCTGATGGTAAAAGGAGGCGGGGGACATGATGTTTACCCAAGTTCGGGCCCTCTCGATGGAGGTAATACCCTACTTCCTACTTGATTGATCTTGATGATATGAGTATTACAAGAGTTGATCTACCACGAGATCGTAGGGGCTAAACCCTAGAAGCTAGCCTATGGTATGATTGTTGTTGCCCTACGGACTAAACCCTCCGGTTTATATAGACACCGGAGGGGACTAGGGTTACACAGAGTCGGTTACAAGGGAGGAGATCTAGATATACGAATCGCCAAGCTTGTCTTCCACGCCAAGGAGAGTCCCATCCGTACATGGGACGAAGTCTTCAACCTTGTATCTTCATAGTCCAACAGTCCGGCCAAAGGATATAGTCGGCTGTCCGAGGACTCCCTAATCCAGGACTCCCTCCGTCGTGCGTGCAACTGTTTGATTAAACGGGACGAGCGCGAGAAGTCCGTCATGCAGGCTCGACGGGACACGTGCATCCTGTCCACCTCGCAGGCTCGACGGGACACGTGCGAGCAATAAGGCCGCCCATGCTCACCGGGAAGCGAGCTCCTTGACCTCCATGCACCAGCCGCCGGCCGCCGCGCTCACAACTTCTCCATTAATGGGTTAATTAAAGCACCTGGACGGAGGGTGTTTGCTTGTGATCCCATGGTAGCATTTGCTTTGTTCGTGTTTTCAACTTGTATTCCGCCCTAAATTAAATTGCTACATAGGGCAATGGATAATGCGACCACAAATAAAATGGCAACGGGTAATACGACGACAAATTTACAATGGCGCAGATAATAATTGTCTTACATATTCCGCATAATTTAAAATGCCACATGCGGCAAAGCTCGGAAGACACGGGGGCAAGAGAAGAAGGAAATTGCAGACAACGATACGGGTCGCTACTGTCTCTACTCGTCGAGGAACTGATGGTTGGCATGAGGAAGCTCCGAATTGAGTGCGAGTAGGAGGTGGAGGAATCCGTGGCTGCTTTCATGCAAAGCCGTGAGGAATTCGTGGCTGCTTTCAACGTCATCTCTGAGGCACTGCTCTGCTCATGCAGCATCTTCTAGCGGCGGCCTCCTCTTCCTTCTCGGCGACCAACTTGAGGAGCTTCGCATTGTCACCCATGAGTTGCTCGACGAGGCTGGTCGCCTTGTCACTCGAGGCATCGCTGATCTTGAGCAGCTTCATCAAGCCGTCGACGAGCTCCTGCTGCGTAGTGACGCCAGCGAGAATGTCGTCGTCGCCAGCGAAGGACTTCAGGAACACCGGCTCGTCGCGATGGCTGATGCCGGGAATGCGCTTGTGAGAGCCCTCTCGTGCCCGTGAGAGCTCGATCGAGGGCTCCGCGGCGCGCCGGGACATCTCTGTTGGGGTTGTGGCCTTGGTCTTTGCTGCCCGATTATATGTCCACCATAAACTGCTCCTACCGGTCATAGCGGAATGACTTGACAGAAAAAACCAGTTTTGTGGGTGATGAGGAGAGGAACTGTGAAGTAATTTTCAAGTGGGTGGGTTTTGTAGCCCGGTGCTATGTGTGAACGCATATTAGTTTGAGAGTTGTGAACTGATTTGCAATTACTTATTGCGTTGTAATTTCCAATGTGATGAGAAACAAGGTCAAAATTTGTTGATGGCAAAAGGTTGACCACGTGGTTGCTCGCCGTTGAGGCGGCCGCGGGGCGCTCTGCTCTGGCGTCCCTGCGCGCGCTCTGCTCGCCGTTGAGGCAAAGTTGCAATGGCAACGGTTACTAATTCTTAATAATTGTCTTACATATTCAAGATAATTTAAAATGCCAAATGCGGCAAGGCCCAGAACACTCAAGACCTACATATGCATAAAATTATAATAAAATATAAGCTAAAAGGCTGAGCTGGCGGCCTTCCGACGATGGTCTTCTCGGACTCCATGATCAGCATAGCACCCGTGCGGCTGTTCACTCCAAGTGTCCCGACCCGCCTCCGCCTACGGAGCTGCTGGCGCTGGGAGGCTCTTGAAGTTGCTAGCCTCTTCCAGAAGAGCTTGACAGCGTGCAATCGCGCGCATGACAACTCTGCGGAACCGCTTCATTTCCATTTCTCTGGCCTGGTAGCAAATTCCGCCGATCACCTGCATCCTCAAGATATCACGTTGGCGATGTTCTACTTCATCGGGGATGTCAACTCTGCCAAGGATGCACTCGAGCCTGGCCACCGCATCATCGGGATCGAGGTTGACACGGCCGCCGCGGGCAATGATGAAGCCGCATGCTGCCTTTGTCTTGACTGAATCGCAGAGGTCCTCTGCTTATTCCTTGTGGGGCATCAGACTCTCGATGAGCACTGGTGACGGCGGCTCTTCAGGTGGGTCGTCGATCATGCCGCCCAGTAGCTCTGATCTTTTGCATGGTGGATAGCAAATTGTTCATCACACCTCCTCTGCAATATGTCGATTGTGCTCCCAAGGACTGTGATGCCGATATCGCTGCCGATGGGCCATGGTGCCTGCTTCGACCAATGAAGCTCTTCCTCCCCGACCTGCTTTGGCTCATTCTCCTCGCCGAAGATGTAACGCAGCTAGGCTTCGATGTCGAAGCTTTGGTCGTTGCCTGGCATGCTTGGAATAACTAATGGTAGATGGGTGAGGACTAGATCTTCGCAGAGTGTCGCGGTGGTGCGTTGCCGGCAGGGTTATATGCAACAAGCTGTTAGCTGGTGGCAGGAAACCGGTGAGGGAATAGGCATGGATTTTACAATTCACCCATGTGGAGCGCGGGAAGAATAAGTGGAGCACAGACACAACCCGAATACCGTATCCGGTGCCACGTGTTATTTATCACACAAGTGTTAACATAAGGAAACGTATGTGTAACTTACTAATCATCGCACACGAGTAATCGTAGACCCATCATGTGCGATACTCCTAGCCACCGCAATCAACGAGTTTGCATTTTCAAAGTTCTTTGTACACACAGAATTGCACACGAACTAACTATATTAATCGTCTGTGTTGTAATTTCTCATCGCAAATAGTTCATCCGAGTCGGCTGTTTGCCATGTATCACACACATCTTGTTAAGTTGAACCGTTTCTGTTGCGTTCGCTAATCGAAAACTGTTTGTCCGAGTGAACCGTATGCCCTATATCACACACACCTTGATCTGGCTAACCATTTATGTTGCACTCCATAATAGCAAACTGTTCAACGGAGCGAACTGTATGCCGTATATCGCACACACATTTATATGGCATGCCCGTTTCTGTTGTTCTGCCTCATCGCAAACTGTTCGAACGGGTGAACCGTGTGCCCTGAATCGCACACGCAACTAAAATCCAAATCGTGTTTGATGGCTCCGCCATCGCAAACGTTTTGCACCTTTTTTGACGGTTTTTTTACATCCCCGTTTGTGATTAATGCATCGCACACAGTTTCATCAAAGGGTCTCTGATCGTAGTGTCGCGTTAGCAACATCCTGTAGTAGTGATACTACCTAGATATATGTTTGTTTCATGCTGTTATCATGTCCACCTTACTACTGAACTGGTTTACCAAAATGAGTTTCATATACAACATGGTAAACGTGTGATGTGTTTGTTTGTTTCTATTTTAGAACGCGGATAAAATATTGGAGAAGAGTACCCCGTTATGCAATGGTAAAGGAAGTAATGCAGATAAGGTTCAAGATAGTGCGACATCCCAATTGGTCTGCAAGAAAGCTGATGAAAGCTATATTGAAGACACTGAGACAACCCCAAAGTCCTGTCTTGATGTAGTGTTCGAGTTACTGGCTACTACTGCTGGCACCAGCTCTTCGAACTCGTTGCCTGAATCAGTTCAGCTTCTTGAGTCTCAACTTCAAGTTGAAAGACATCGATCAGATGTTATGCGATAGGAAGCCGAAGGTTTGAGGAAGTCCCTGCAGAATTCAGATGCATACTTTCTGGTGCAACAACAAGTGCTGGAGGATTTAAGCGCCAAACAAGAGAAAGTTCATAAGTTTGCTAAGCATCTTGCCAGCATTATGGGTACCCAGGATATTGTTTCTTGAGCTCTTCTAAAGTTGTTTTAGTTCTGGACTTGTTTTGCTGCGACATTTATTTGCATGGGTCGCCAACTTTGACAACCAGTGTATATGATATGCGGCTTTGTTCCCTATATTTGCACTGGTGGCGAACTTTGATGCCCAGTGGATGTAATATGTGTAATAGCCGTGATAGCCTAGCGTAAGTTGCTTGCTTATTTATTTCCTTGTTGTCTTGTTTATTTGTTTGCTTGTAGTCAGTGCAGTTCTTTTTCCATGGTTTGCTAGTGGCCGCAATAACCTATTTTTTAAAACTAGGCCACAAACCATGGGCTACGTATTTACTGTAGTTACCATGGGCCTCCTACGGGCCATAGAAACAATGGGCCTTCTAAGGGTCATAGAAACAATGGGCCTTCTATAGGCCGTAGCATCAATGGGCCTTCTACGGGCCGTAGCATCAATGGGCCTTCTACGGGCCGTATGATCGATCATCCAAACATGGGCCAATAACAGACCTCATTATGGGCCATAAACAGGCTAGATTTGGAATCATCCGTTCATGAGCCTACAATAATGGGCCGTCGTTAATCAGCCGTATTTGATGACGCTATGAAAACGGCCCAACGGATTAACGGGCCGCAAACGGGCCGATTGTAACCACGGGCTGAATTTGGCCCACAAGCGGAAAAGGCCAGTAACGGGCCGTAAACAACCGAATGCTGGAAATGAGCCCAAGAATAAATGGGCCCTGAGAAGGCCGAAAGATAACACGGGTTGGAAACGGCCCAATGGAATAATGGGCCGTTAATGGGTATAAAGCGGTACACTTTTCACTATGGGCCAGATTCACCACGGGCCGTTAATGGGCCAAGAGTTACAAATGGCCTCGTATGGGCCGAAAGACATCATGGGCCATACATGTGACGGAAGTTACAACGGGCTGGAATCATATTGGACGGCCCAGATGAAGCTACTTGGCTTAATTCCGATAGGCTGTAAATGGGCTATATACAAACAGGCCATTAACAGGCTTTCCGTGGGCCGGCCCGTTACCTTTTGACCAATTCAAAGGGGCCGGCCTTTTCACCAGAATGGGCCTCTGTTGGGCTGTGCCACGTGTTGACGTATCATAGGAGCCTCCTGTCCAATGAATGGATGACATCTGTCCCAACGGTGAGCCAACACGTGTTTCCTCCATAGAAAATAAGGAGGAATCGGGCCTCATGGACATGGCCCAGAACAAGCTGGACGCGGCGGTTGCTACCCTCACTCCCGTCCTAGCTCCCATACCCCCACCCGCGCCAGCGACCATCCCCGTAGCATTGACGGGCTGGTTGCTGAGCACTATCGCAGAACTAGAAGCCACTGTCGTGAGCGAGGTCTCTGTGGACCCGCACGAGCTCGTGTACATGCCAGCACCAGTGCCCGTGCCCGTGCTCATGTGCGCCCCTCCACCCACCGCGGCGCTGGTCCCCGTGCGTTTGGCTACACCCGCCGCGCCCGTGCCCGTGCGCGCGCGCCCATTAGCGGCATGGGACACCGCCGTCGACCGCTACCTCTCAACGCCGCCACCTGCTGTCCTTCTGCGCCCCGCTCGTCAATCGCGCGACGACATGATGTTTGATTTACAAGTGAAGAACATTCTATGTTGCATTGAAGACTTCAACAATGGCTTCCCGGAGGACGACAACGACGACGTGGCACGCCGCCTCCGTCGCCGCTGGAAATAGTTTTTTTCTTGGGTTTAATACTGTATCTCGATCATATGAATATAAATTCGCAGTATGATTGAATGTAAGATATGGTTTGAGCGAACTTTTGTTTTTCACTCTTAATGTATAAATTTATCAAACGATTTTCTTTTGAAAAAAAATCAATTGTTTTTAAATATAAAACACTCATCGCAAACGTTTTAGTTAGAACACCCATATGCAAACTGACAGCTTCCCAAGGAAGCCAAGGGAAATGTACCGAGCAGTATTTGTGCAGCTCTTGATCGTATTTTTTTGATAGAACACCCGTATGCAAAGTGAGAGCAGGATTTGTGCATCTCTTCAACGCAAACGGTTCTTTTGGATGACCCGTGTGTAACCACTTACAAATAATTTGGTAAGATTTGCATCTATCATATTGGGTGTGTTGCCATTTTTTAAACTGGAAAGATTGACATTTGTTGATCTAGTAACATTGCCATTTGTCAACCTTGTACTGCAATTTGTTAAAATATGAAGCTAAAAATCACTAGCAGTATCTAATTTTTTGCAACTAAAATTCAATAACTAAGCATAGATTTCATTCATAGATTAAGCAGTCGTTATTTATACAAACAGTTCAACTTGACAGCTGAACTGACCAAACTTTTCACCAGTTGTTGCCAACCACGTACTGAAATAGCTAGTTCTACTTTATATGCTAGCTAATTTTAAGTACGTTCTACAGTTCCACCACATCTATAGTCAGATGAACTAAACAAAATAGCCCCTGAATACTACTACTACTACGGAGGGGCTTTGTACTACTTCCGACAGCCTCTCCTCTGTCGAGCGAGCTCAGTAAGAGGCAGAGAAGGAGGAGCCTACCGAGGAGTTGGACAACTACAATACGGTGCCTGCCGCTGTTGCATGTTCAGCGACGCTCACCTCGAACGCCCTCTGCCGCTCCAGACGACCCCTCTCGTAGCAGTGGTTCTCCTCGTAGATCTCCTGATTCCTCGCCTCTGAGGCGATGTGTGCTGCGGCCACGACGGCGGTAAGGCTATTTGCATGCTCAACGAGGCGCTCGTCCTCGGTGTACGCGCAAGGTCGCTCACGCACGTGCGAGCATCCACCTCCGCCACCCGCCTTCAGGGGGTGGTGGCCGAGCGGGTGATGACCACGGTGGTCAACGGTGGGCTGGCGGCCACGAAGGCCACCTCCCACCTTCGGGCCGCGGCGGCAGAGCGGGAAATGGCCCTGGCTTTCGACGGTGGTGTGGCGGCAACAGCGGCCGGCAACAGCTGCCGACAGGCAGTGGCGGCGGAGCGTGTGGTGGGTGTTCTGCGCAGACCCAACAGGGACGACACGCACACTATATTACGGCGGGGACTACGCCGCCGCCGTGGTGTAGCCTCCTAGCTGGAGCTGTCCTCTGATGATGGCGGAGTGGCTGAGCAAAGACGACGGACTGGTGCCATTGGCGATTATGGGAGAAGCAGGCGAGATAAGCTACATGGAGGGAGGGGAAATGCGACGCAGGACTCGCCGGCCGTGAAGGTTTATATAGCAAGCCGGTAAGCATTGGGATTTTGGGGGATTTCATCGAGTTGGGCGGGAAGCTGTGGGGTTGCACGGGAACAGGCTCACCGACGATTCATTGGCGCCACCGTTTGGCCAAAAGAACGCCCCCGCGCGCTGCGCAAGCTTGTGCTGTAAGCCGTCTGCGGCTGCGGGGTGACAAGACATGCGAGAGGAGGACGAAAGGCCACGTACACATACGGTTAATAAAAATATGTTTGTGATTTAATTACCTACTATACCCCCATCCTGGTTTATAAGTAGGATTTAACTAATAAAATACGAATGCATGTCGCCAAAGATTATATAGTTGGATTCGTATTTGAACATAGTTTCCAATTATATAATTTTTATAACATGCATTAACATTTTGTTGGTTAAATTTGAGGGCAAAGTATGGCACAGAATATAAAGGGGACTATAGACCAAGACGGAGGTAGTAGCACATGGCCACTCTCTACACAGCGACGCAACTGTCGGCCGGCTTGTAGGCGACCATTTCCTGTGTGTTCAACTGCTCTATGCATGTGGTTGCTTGCGTTGAGGCGGCCGCGGCATGCTTTACTCGCGTCCCGCCACGCGCACTCTGCTTTCGCGTCCCTCCGGGTGCTCCGCCCTCGTCCCTCCATGCGCGCTACCAGTGTTTGGGGCCAGTGCACGATCACGCACGTTCGTGTGCATGCGGTTACGCCGGGCGCGGCGCGACAATGCAGTTACCCGCTGCAAAAACTCCCATGCGGATGCGCAGAGAATCCAGGCCGCCTGGCCCCCATTTATTCCTGCAGCCATTTACATTCATCTTTTGCATCACACGACACAATAAGCACACCCATGACGACACATACAGAGAGGACATCCGGCGGTTCCAATGGCGCTCCCAGCGGCAGACGACGACAACGTTGGGCAGTTGACCACATATCATGTAGTGGACACCCATGTGAGGGGGAAGGCCTTCTCGTCGGTGTAGACGAACGATCCAGTCTCGGTGGAGAGCTCCATCCAAACTATGGATCAGTTCCTTGCTGAGGAGAAGTACCAAGTGGTCGGCTTCGACCTTGAGTACACCATCGGTCGTGCCGGTCACGATTAGAAGGTTGTCATTGCCCAGTTGTGTGTGCGACATGACGTCCTCGTCTACCACTACCACCTGGCCACAAGGCCTTGCGAGTGTTTCTCCAGGTTTATCAACAGCTCTGACTACAGTTTCGCTACGGTGGACACCACCAACGATCTAAAAACGCTCAACGTTTAGGGCTTGAAATACCCGAATCTTGTCAACATCCAGCACCACTACAAGGTCTGGTTGACCTCTCCTCGGCCATCATCGACCCCTACTACATGAAGATAACGAATGAGAGCAAGAAGGAGACGAACGCCTGGCACAGTGTGTGGCATGAGAGACTGGATGAACAACATGTCAAGTACGCGGCCAAGGACCCGTACACAGGCTACAAGATGTACAGGCGGATCGTTCACATGAGGAAGTGTCTTCTTCCTGCCCCAGACGAGGGATCGAGCCACAGAGCAGTGCCGGGAGCATCACAAGAAGTACATGATTAGACGATCGTTTCTCCTACTTTAGAATGCATGCAATTCTTTATTGAGGTGTGTGCGAATGATCTGTATACTCACTTATGTAATCACACACATCTTGTTCAGTTGACCCATTTCCATTGTGTTGCCTAATCGCACACAGTTCATCCTAGTGAACTCTATGTTGTATATCGCACACACCTTCATCTGGCTGCCCGTTTCTTTTGTTCCTCCTCATTGCAAACAGTTAATTGAACTGAACTGTATGCCCTGCATCGCACACGCAACTAAAATCTGAACCCTGTTTGATGCATCCGTCATCGCAAACGTTTTGCACCTTTTTTGACAGTTTTTTACACCACCGTTTGCGATAATGGCATCGCACACAGTTTCGTCGAAGGGTCATTGATTCGACTGTCGAGTTTGGACTACCCTGGAGTAGTGGGTGCAATAAGGCAATAAAATTGCTTCTAAAAGTGTGAGATCATATAGTGTAAGAGAAAATTGAGTGTTGTCCGAACTTGTGATGCTGAAGAATAAAAGCGACAGACTGCATAATAAAGGTTGCCATCACAAGGGGCAATACAACGTGATGTTCTTTTGCACTAAGGGGTTGAGCATACAAACAAATAAGCACATGGCAACCTCTGCTTCCCTCTGCGAAGGGCCTATCTTTTACTTTTATGAATTTACTTTTATGCAAAGTGTCAAAGTTTTCTCTCTATTTCCTTTTGATTTTCTCCTTTGGCAAGCATCATGTGGTGAGGAAAGATCTAGGCACATATGTCCAGTTGAATATGGGTGGCATGAGTTATTATTGTTGACATCACCATTGACGTGAATAAGTTGGGAGGCAAAACTATAAGCCCCTATCTTTCTATGTGTCCGGTTGAAACGTTTTGCTCATGTGTATGTGGTCAGAGTTAGCAATCATAGAACACTATATGATGGATGAGTATGTGCACTTGACTAAAGGCTCCGATACGTGACCTTTCCTGAAAAGATGATGAATTGTAGTTGCAAAGTTGTCTGAGAACATAGTTTGTTGGTTTCTAATAAAGTTTATGCTTTATACTTCGATAGTGTGATGACTTATCAGTTATTCATGAGAAGTCTATGATAAAAGTTCTATGATAAAAGTCTTATGTTTAAGTTTGTTGCTGTTATAATAATCAACATGATGCTTCTATGTCAGTATTTTATTTTTATCGACACCTCTCTCTCTCTCTCTAAACATGTGGACATGTTTCTCGATTTCGGTTTTCGCTTGAGGAGAAGCGAGGTCTAAGCTTGGGGGAGTTGATACGTCCATTTTGCATCATGTTTTCCTACTGTTATTTATGATGTTTTTATGCATAATAATTCTTTTTTGAGTAATTATAATGCCTTTTCTCTGATAATATGCAAGGTACACACAAAGAGGGAGAATTCCGGCAGCTGGAAATCTGGACATGGAAAAGCTACGCCAGCCTACCTATTCCGCACAACTCCAAACAAGCTGAAACTTTACAGAGAATTTTTGTGGAATATATGAGGAATATTGGAGCGAATAAGTACCAGAGGGGGCCAACCTGGTGAGCACAAGACACCAGGGCGCGCCTGGGCCCCCAGGCGCGCCCTGGTACGCTGTGATCACCCAGGCCCACCTCCGGTGCCCATCTTCTAGTATATAAGTCATTTTGACCTAGGAAAAATAAGGAGAGGTCTTTCGGGACGGAACGCCGCCGTCTCGAGGCGGAACTTGGGCAGGAGCACTTTTGCCCTCCGGCGGAGCGATCCCGCCGGGGGAATTTTCCTCCCGGAGGGGGAAATCTTCGTCATCATCATCACCAACAATTATCCCATCTTGGGGAGGGCAATCTCCATCAACATCTTCAACAACACCGTCTCATCTCAAACCCTAGTTCATCTCTTGTGTTCAATATTGTTACCGGAACTATAGATTGGTGCTTGTGGGTGACTAGTAGTGTTGATTACATCTTGTAGTTGATTACTATATGGTTTATTTGGTGGGAGATTATATGTTCAGATCCAATCTTCTATTTAATACCCCTCTGATCTTGAGCTTGATTATCATTTGTGAGTAGTTACTTTTGTTCTTGAGGTCACGGGAGAAATCATGTTGCAATCAATCATGTGAACTTGATATGTGTTCAATATTTTGATAGTATGTATGTTGTGATTCCCTTAGTGGTGTCATGTGAGCATCGACTACATGGCACTTCACCATATTTGGGCCTAAGGGAATGCATTGTGGAGTAATTATTAGCTGATGGGTTGCAAGAGTGACATAAGCTTAAACCATAGTTTATGCGCTATTCCGTAAGGGACCGACTGGACCAAAAGTTTAATGCTATGGTTAGAATTTATTCTTAATACTTTTCTCGTAGTTACGGATGCTTGCGAGGGGTTTAATCATAAGTAGGAGGTTTGTTCAAGTAAGAACAGCACCTAAGCACCGGTCCACCCATATATCAAATTATCAAAGTAGCGAACACGAATCGAACCAACATGATGAAAGTGACTAGATGAAATTCCCGTCTACCCTAAAGAACGCTTTGCCTATTATAAGAGACCATTTTGGCGTGTCCTTTGCCTCAAAAGGATTGAGCTACCTTGCTGCAGTTTTTCTACTATTATCGTTACTTGCTCGTTACAAATTAACTTGGTATCAAACTACTCTGTTACTTACAATTTCAGCACTTGCAGACATTACCTTGCTGAAAAACACTTGTCATTTCCTTCTGCTCCTCGTTGGGTTCGACACTCTTACTTATCGAAAAGAGCTACAATTGATCCCATATACTTGTGGGTCATCATGAACCTAGTAGTTAAGTATCATCACGTATATGTGATGATATTATATATATTCTGTGATGAACTAATGAACAATTAATACATATTATCAATTCCATTTTGTATCTGTTTTTGTATACTAATTTGTATCTAGCTGTTATCATCCACATATACAGAATAGAAAACATATATACACACATTGAAACAAAACATATAAGAACGAAAAACAGAGTACACACACTGAAACAGAGAATTAAATAGAGTGATATTATGATTGCTGCTAATACATAGCGATCCACGTCGAAACGACTCAACAAAATAAAACGCGTCCTTGAGACCATGACTAGTAGCCCTTGCCTATGATAGCTCTTGGCTCTGCCTGAACTCGTGCAGGCATTCATCCAAGCAGTCGACATGCTCGCGGTACATATGGAGTGCGATCTCGAGCTCCAAGTTGGCTATTTCATTAGAGATCACCAGCTCGAGGATGCGACGGCCATGTTCCTGTACTACGCCCAGGTGGACACCTGGGCCAAGGAGATGGTTGAGCCTAGTGACCAACGCATTGGCATCGAGCGTCCGGTGCAAGTACGGCGCGCCGACCTCTAGTTTAGGTACGGCGCAGAATGGCCTCTGCCCACTCCCGGCGAGGAATGGGGGCACTAACGGGACATGTACCCAGCTGCGATGCCCTGTCGACAGCAGGCAAGCACCGATGGATCCGCTCTTGATGTGCCGTGCGCCACGCCTCTCACTCTGTGGCGCTCCAACGGTCTCGCCGTGCGGCGAGCCGCGGCCTATTGGCGCGGACGTGCCTAGCTAGCTCTGCGACGCACCATTGATCATGTTGTGCGGCGAGCTGCAGCCTCTCAGCGCTGGCATACCTATCTTGATCCGCGGCGCTGAAGCGCCATGCGCCAAGGGTCTGCTCAACCCTGGCGATGACGCGCATCATGGCGTCGTCCATCGCGTTCCCGGGGAGCGCCTCGGCCTCGACGGGCCGTGGCGGCTTCTCGTTTTCCTCGTCGACGAGGTTGATGGCAGAGGCGGCGCTTTGGTGGGTTGGCATGCTTGGAAAAGGTGGATGTGTTATAGGGTGCGCTTGTTTCCTCTGTGCGTCGTGCGCCGCCTAGGTTTGTCCGCAATATCGTTGGGTGGTGGAAAACCGGAGAGGAAATGGCGGGAAACGGTGGCGTGTTCATAAAACGCCATCAATTAATGGAAACTTAGCATAGAAGGAACATCGAGCTAGCACAAGAAGTAGATGATGATCGGATGATCATTTATCCTAGTTAATTATGCATGTAATAGTTTACTTTGGTGTGTGGAAATGTCATGTGTGTACTAGCCACCTATGTAATTGGATGTTTGCCGCGTACTACACACATATTGTTTATGTGAAACATTTTTGTTGTCTTCTCAACACAAACAGTTTATCGGAATGAACTGTATGCCCGCCATTGCACACACCTTGATCTGGCTGAACTGTTTTTGTTGCGTTGCCTAATCGAAAACAGTTCATCCGAGTGAACCGTATGCCGTATATCGCACACACCTTGATCTGGCTGACCATTTCTTTTGTGTTGCCTAATCACAAACAGCTCATCTGAGTGAACTGTATGCCGTATATCACACACACCTTCATCTGGCTACCCTTTTCTGTTGTTTTGCCTCATCACAAACAGTTTATCCGAGTGAATTGTATGTCGTATATCGCACAAGCCTTCATCTGGCTGCCCGTTTCTTTTGTGTTGCCTCATCGCAAATAGTTAATTGAACTAAACTGTATGCCCCGCATCGCACATGCAACTAAAATCTGAACTCTCTTTGATGTATCCTTCATCGCAAATGTATTGCATCTTTTTTGACAGTTTTTTTACATCACCATTTCGATTAATGCATCGCACACAGTGTCGCGTTAGCAGCATCCTGCAGTAGTGGATGCGTATGTTATAGATCTGATTGCATGTTGTTACTCTAATTGCGTTATGGACCTAAACCCAGCTTTCCCCTCCTTCAGAGGCTACACAGAAGTTTTCTTCTTAATAGCTCACGAGGAAAGCAGTCACACCCATCTCTGCGCTGCCCATCCTACTTCCCCCTACCACCACATCCTATATGCCGACGCCCAAATCCATCCCTTCCTAGGCCCTCCCACCTCCGATGAAACTTCCAGTCAGCTGTAACCACCCCCAAATGGCGGGATCCAACCCACCTAAAAAGCAACCGCCGATTCACATGGTGGATCCATGATGCGGCACACAGTCGAGCCGCCGCCAACGTGGCGACAGCCCCCCATCGTGCTCCTTCGGCGCCGACCAGCTGATGCCGCCGCCATTCAAAAATAAGTACCACGACGTGAGGCAGCGGCCATGGGGGACATGGTTGTCGGAAATCAGAGACACTGACACACACGTCCGGTACTGGCTGGGCTCCAACCAATCGGCGGAGCTCGTTGCAAAGGCATACAACATCAAGGCGGTGGTGTTGTACAGATGCAAAGCAAAGCCCAACTTAGCAATCGGCACACCCAACGTGTCGACGCCCTTTGACATCAACCACCGAGTGGTATCCATACACGAGGTACGAGAGAACTGGGAGGCGTGCAAGTAGTTGGCGGTGGCGTGCACAGAAGAAGAGTACATGGCCGACATCCGGCGGGTACATATGGAGATCATCGTCGAGGAGTGACGGGTACTCAAGCTATGCCAGTAGGGGGTTCATGATGCCGATGAGGCCAGGCACTCCGAGAGAAGGGGGTCCGAGGCTGAAGTGATCGACCTTTCGTCATACTAGTTTAATTTCGTAATCTACAATGCAGTTGAACTAAATTATGCTATCTATATATGTGTTTGCAATGTAGTTTGAATTAAACTAAGCTAAATGTTGAAATATTTGTCTATATAAGTGATAAGGGTTCTTGTAAGGGCCCTACATTTCAAGAGATTGGCCAGAGATGCACTAATTTACTTTAGTTTTCATACTCATTTGAAATTATGGTTATACTTCGATTCCTCATTAACAAGAAGGTCTATTTAGATTAATAAAGGCAATGTACTTATTTGTTATTGTACTTGAGGCTCAAGGTTGCATATTTGTTGATCCTTTCATCTTTCTAACCGTATTCAGACAATTTGATGGAGTACGAGAACCTTAGAAATCAAACTATCAAGGAGAATGCAGATCTGATTTCGCAAAGGTTGTAGGAAAAAGGCCTAGAACCCGCTGGTTAGAGCTTCTGCATTCTAAAGCATGGGTATTCGCATGTGGAATGATTGAAATTTTGTAGGATAAAGGGGGTATCTATTCAGATGAGGAGGCTGCAGATACAGACAGTGTCGATAGCTCAGATACTGGAGTTGTCGCTACTGAGATTGCATCAACTGTTGAGGACCCAAAATCTACAACTATGGTACATTTTATTTTACAATTACTTACTAGTTGTGTGACATTATTGTATACGAACTTCTGTATTGTGAACTAAAGTGTTTGAAGAATGCACTTATATACATGCAGGAAGTACGTGAAGCTCTCAAGAAGACTCTGACACACATTCTAGATGAAATTGAGGGTCTGGATATTTTTATGGCAGTGCTTCGTCAACAAATTCAGTATATCAAGACTACACTTAAAGTCTTAGGCAAAGAACATGACATCTTCCAGATAAGCAACGAAGACAAAAAAAATTCTCTCAAGAAGACTCTTTGAGATATAGAGGGAGCTCTATGCTACATCACCAAGATTATGTCACAATAATTCATTGTTCACAGCTAAAAAACACCGCCAACATACTGGTGCATTGTTTGAAGGTGATGAAACTATGGCCAAGATTTTATTTTGTGACTCTGTGCTATAGTTGCCTATTGCAAAATCTCAGTCTGGGAGACAATTGTTATGTTTGCAATGTAGTCACTCGGCTAAATTTCCATCGTAATTCAAATTTTGCACAAATGCATATTAAAATTCTTGAAAATAAAGTCAGTTTTGTATCAAATATGCCCTCAATTTGCAATACATAAAATAAACTGACTGTGCCTACACATTGTGATGACGGTTATGGACGCCGTTACCAGCATCCACGTCACTGTAACAATAGGTCCACATGTTGGAATCATTGACCGGTCAGACGACGCATTGTCACCAAAAATAGAATGTCTGGTCCCACATCAACATCTTCTGGGCCCATATGGCAGCAACATTGACTGGTCAAACAGACGCTCGACTTATTACTGACAGGACCGTCGGCAATAAAACCCACAAGGGACCCACATGGAAGCAGCCATGTTAGTAACTGTTGGCCCCACCTGTCAAAATCTTTGACCGATTAAACCAGCGGACTGATCACCCGTGACAGGATTATCGTCGCCAAAAAGATCTTAGGCGATAGATTGGGCTATCACATGTGACATTCTGGCCCATCACCAAAAACGACAATCGGTGACATTTTTTGGTTCATCACTTAAAATGTGATCTTGCGACAAAAAAGTGGTACCGTCAAAATTTTATTTTCCATGACGGCACATCATTGATGGTGGGGGTGACAGCCGGAAAACATCACGTTTGTATTTTCTATGACGAAAAAGGGTTATACGTGACACAAGTGAAACGTCGCAAAATAGAGCAAATTTTGTAGTGTCGTGATATTTTTGACAAAGTGTTGACATTTGAGATATATTATTGTTGCTCACTAGTTGATTATGCCATTGATACGAGTAAATGTAAGTTCTCCGTGTTATCATTCACACGGTTACTTCATGATCTTTGTTGAAAACTTTGCTGCTAGTTAAGCTTTATACGGCAAGAGAAACAAAAGAGTTTGTAAAAGTTTTTCTTTGTCACTTTCAGTTTATCAACTGAATTTCTTAAGGACAAGCAATGAATTAAGCTTGAGGGAGATGATACGTCTCCAACGTATCTACTTTTCCAAATACTTTTGCTCTTGTTTTGGACTCTAATTTGCATGATTTGAATGAAACTAACTCGGACTGACGCTGTTATTAGTAGAACTTCCATCGTGTTGTTTTTGCAGAAATAAAAGTTCTCGGAATTTGATAAAACCTGGAGGAGAATTTCTATGGAAACAATAGAAAATACTGGAGCAAATATCCACTCGAGGGGGCCACCAGCTACTCACAAGGCAGCAAGGCACACCCACCCCCTGGGCGCGCCCTGGTGTCCTGTGGGGCCCACAAGCATCCGTCAGACCTAATTCCAAGCTTTTATATTTTGTCTTCTAGAGAGAGAAAAATAGGAGAAGAAGTTTCATCACGTTTTACAATACAGAGTCGCTGTCACCTCTTGTTCTTCATCGGGAGGGCTGGTTTGGAGTCCGTTCGGGGATCCGGAGAGGGGGATTCGTCGTTGTCGACATCATCAACCCTTCCTCATCGCCAATCCCATGATGCTCACCATCGGGAGTGACTAATTGCTTCGTAGGCTTGGTGGATGGTGATGGAGATCGATGCTATTTATCATGTAATCGAGTCAATTTGTTAGGGCTTGATCCCTAGTATCCACTATGTTCTGAGATTGATGTTGCTATGACTTTCCTAAGCTTAATGCACTGCAATTCACAGAGTTCATGTATTCACCATGTGTTAATGCTTTGATCCGGTTCTCTATTAAAAGGATACCTTAGTTGCCCTTAGGTTTCCTTAATGACCCCGCTGCCACGGGAGGGTAGGACAAAAGATGTCATGCAAGTTCTTTGTATAAGCATGTATGACTATATACGGAATACATGCCTACATCGAGTTGATGAATTGGAGCTATTGCATATCGCTCTAGGCTCTGACTGTTATATGATGAATGTCATCCATTCAAATATCTATCGCTCATCCAATGCCTACGCTTTGCTCAGATTGTCTTTGCTAAGTTATTACTATTGCTATTGCTACTGGTACTATCAAAACTATCAAACTACTGTTCTACTGATACTTTGCTGCAAAGAAATAACTTCTCAGGTGTGGTTGAATTGATAAATCAACTGCTAAGGCTTATAAATATTCTATTGCTCCCCTTGAATCGAATCAATAAATTTGGGTCAAATACTACCCTCGAAGATTATTGCAATCCCCTATACTTGTGGGTCGTTAGTGATGCTCGATTGTCATGACCCATTGCAGGGAGCTCCAAAAGCCGAGGCGGATCTCACCAGTGGATGACGTCGTGGGAGCTGGCCATCCCTTTTGTCCGTGTGGGCGACGGAGGTCCTCCATGGTTGCGGGATGTGATAACCCACGAGTATAGGGGATCAATTCTAGACTTTCTCGATAAGTAGGAACGTCGAACCCAACGAGGAGCTAAAGGTAGAATATATATTCCGTTCAATTTCTATCGACCACCGATACAACTCTAGACGCACTTAATGTTCGCTTTACCTAGAACAAGTATGAAACTAGAAGTACTTTGTAGGTTTGATAGGATAGGTTTGCAAGATAATGAAGAACACGTGAATAAAAGGTAGGGCTGTTCAGAAAAAGAATCAATTAAGTTAGTTTTAGGAGAGAGCTTTTTGTCACAAGAAAGTTATTTGTCCCTAGGCAATCGATAACTAGACCGATAATCATTATTGCAATTTTATATAAGGGAGAGGCATAAGCTAAAATACTTTCTCCACCTGGATCATATGCACTTATGATTGGAACTCTAGCAAGCATCCACAACTACTAAAGATCATTAAGGTAAAACCAAACCATAGCATTAAAGTATCAAGTCCTCTTTACTCTGATACGCAAAGAACCTAGTTATTCATGTCTGTGCTTCTGTCACTCATGCCACCCACCATAAGAGAATGATGAAAATATTGCAAACCTACATCGGGGATCCCTCACGCTTGCGCGACACAGAGAGCACCATAGGACAACACCAATAATAAAACATACAACTCAAAACAATCACGATCATCAATCAACCCGCAGGAAAAAACGGATCTACTCAAACATCATAGGATAGCCATACATCATTGGGAAATAATATATAGCATTGAGCACCATGCTTAAGTAGAGATTACAGTGGGGAGAAGAGGTGTTACACTGCTGCATAGAGGGGGAGAGATTTGGTGATGACAGCGGCGAAGTTGTTGGTGTAGATCACGGTCACGATGATGGCCCCGACGACGTTACGACGCCACCGGGAGAGAGGGGAGAGAGCCCCCTCCTTATTCTTCTTCCTTGGCCTCCCCCTAGATGGGAGGAGGGTTTCCCCTCTGGTCCTTAGCCTCCATGGCGGTGGAGGGGCGGGAGCTCCTCCGAGATTGCATCTATCTCTATGTTTCACCTTCTGTTTCGCGTTCCTGTTTTCTGGCCTTTCACCGTTTCTTAAATTCCCGGAGATCTGTAACTCAGATTGGGCTGAAATGTTAGCACGATCTTTGTCCGAATATTATCTTTCTTGTGGCCGAAGAAGGAAACCAACCGCCTTACGTGGTGTCCGAAAGCCTCCTGGCCATGCCTAGGGTAGGGGGCACGCCCCTAGTGCTTGTGGGCCCCTCGGGCATCGTCTCGTGTTGATTCTTGTTCCAAAAAATCACATATATTCCAAAATAAATATCCATAAATTTTTATCGTGTTTTCACTTCGTTTGGTATGGATATTCTGCAAAACAAAAAATGCAACAAACAAGAACTGGCACTAGGCACTGGATCAATATGTTAGTCCCAAAAATAATATAAAAAGTTGCCAAAAGTATATTAAAGTTGTAGAATATTGCCATGAAACAAAAAGAAATTATAGATACAAAGGAGACGTATCAGCATCCCCAAGCTTAATTCCTGCTCGTCCTCAAGTAGGTAAATTATAAGAAGATATTTTTGATGTGGAATGCTACCTAGCATAATCTTGATATATAATCTAATCATGGCATGCATATTAAGACATGAGCGATTCAAAGCAATAGTCTACAAGTTGAAATAAAGACATCAATACTTAGGCATCCCAACAAACAATCATGTCTTTCAAAATATCAATGCTAAAGAACGTTATCCCTACAAAATCATATGGTCTTATAATGCTCTATATTCATCACACAAAGTATTTATCATGCACAACCCCGATGACAACCCAAGCAATTGTTTCGTACTTTTAATGTTCTCAAGCTTTTTCAACACTCACACAATACATGAGTGTGAGCCATGGATATAGCACTATGGGTGGAATAGAATGCGGTGGTAGGGATCAATAGGAGAGGAAACTCTCACATCAACTAGGCGGATCAACGGGCTATGGAGATGCCCATCAATCGGTATCAATGCAAGGAGTAGGGATTGCCATGCAATGGATGCACTAAGAGCTATAAGTGTATGAAAGCTCAAACTGAATACTAAGTGGGTGTGCATCCAACTTGCTTGCTCATGACGACCTCGGGCATTTGAGGAAGCCCATCATCTGAATATACAAGCCAAGTTCTATAATGAAAATTCCCAGTAGTATATGAATGTGATAACTCAAGAGACTCTCTATATGAAGAACATGGTGCTACTCTCCGGCAAAAGTGTGGTAAAAGGATAGTAACATTGCCCCTTCTCTCTTTTTCTCTCATTTTTTTATTTGGGCTCTTTGGCCTCTCTTTTTTTTGGCTCTTTGGCCTCTTTTTTTTTAAGTCCCGAGTCTAATCCCGACTTGTGGGGGAATCATAGTCTCCATCATCCTTTCCTCACTGGTAAAATTTTCTAATAATGATGATCATCACACTTTTATTTACTTACAACTTGATATTACAACTCGATAAAACTAATACATGATGACTCTATACGAATGCCACCGGCAGTGTACCAGGATGGGCAATGATCTAGCATAGCAAAGATATAAAACAGTCAAGCCATGAAAATATCATGCTAGCTATCTTCTGATCATGCAAAGCAATATGATAATTAATACTCAAGTCATGTATATGATGGTGATGGAAGTTGCAGGGCAATATATCTCAGAATGGCTATGGAAATGCATAATAGGTAGGTATGGTGGCTGTTTTGAGGAAGATATAATGAGGCTTATGTGTGATAGAGCGTATCATATCATGGGGTTTGGATTCACCGACGAAGTTTGCACCAACTCTCGAGGTGAGAAAGGGCGATGCGCGGTACCGAATAGGCTAGCAAATTGCGGGAGGGTGAGAGTGCGTATAATCCATGGACTCAACATTAATCATAAAGAACTCACACACTTATTGCAAAAGTTTATTAGCCATCGATGTCTGCTAGACTACGTCGGTATTTCCCCAAAGAGGAAGCGATGATGCAGCACAACGATGGTAGGTATTTCCCTCAGGGATGAGACCAAGATTATCGAACAAGTGGCAGAACCAAGCAACACTATGTAAACAACACCTGCACACAAATAACAAATACTCGCAACCTGACGTGTAAAAGGGGTTATCAATCCCTTTCGGTAACGGCACCAGAAATTGGCAAACGGACATGAGAGAGTTGTAATAATTGGTAGATCGAACGCCAAATAAAATAAAGTGCAGCAAGGTATTTTTGTATTTTTGGTTTAATAGATCTGAAAATAAAAGCAAAGTAAAATAGATTGCAAAGGCAAATATATTAAAGAAGAGACCCGGGGGCCGTAGATTTCACTAGTGGCCTCTCTCAAGAAAAATAGCAAGTGATGGGTAATCAAATTATTGTTGGGCAATTGATAGAACTTCAAATAATCATGACGATATCCAGGCAATGATCATTATATAGGCATCATGTCCAAGATTGGTAGACCGACTCCTGCCTGCATCGACAACTATTACTCCACACATCAACCGCTATCCAGCATGCATCTAGTGTATTAAGTTCATGGAGATACGGAGTAATGCAATAAGAACGATGACATGATGTAGACAAGATCAATTTATGTAGAAATAGACCCCATCTTGTCATTCTGAATGGCAATAATACATACGTGTCGGTTCCCCTTCTGTCACTGGGATCAAGCACCATAAGATCAAACCCATCACAAAGCACCTCATCCCATTGCAAGATAAATAGATCAAGTTGTCCAAAAAAACCAAATATCAGAGAAGAAATACGAGTCTATAAGAAATCATGCATATAAGAGATCAAAGAAGACTCAAATAACTTTCATGGATAACAAGATAGATATTATCATAAACTCAAAGTTCATCCGATCCCAACAAACACGCCACAAAAAGAGTTACATCATATGGATATCCAAGAGACCATTGTATTGAGAATCAAACGAGAGAGAGGAAGCCATCTAGCTACTAACTACGAACCCAAAGGTCTACAAAAGACTACTCACGCATCATTGGAGAGGCACCAACGGACATGATGCACCCCTCCATGATGGTGTCTAGATTTGATATGGTGGTTCTGGACTCTGCAGCGGATGGAATTTATTTTCGCCGACTCCCCTAGGGTTTATAGAATATTGGGGTATTTATAGAGCAAAGAGTCAGTTCGGGAGGCACCCGAGGTGGGCACAACCCACCAGGACGTGCCTGGGCCTCCAGGTACTCCCTGGTGGGTTGTGCTCCCCTCGGAGCACCCCCAGGCGCTTCTCCGACCCACTGGATGTCTTCTGGTCCAAAAAAATCCACAAAAAGTTTCGCTGCATTTGGACTCCGTTTCGAATTGATTTCCTGCGATGTAAAAAACATGCAGAAAACAGCAACTGGCACTTGGCACTATGTCAATAGGTTAGTACAAAAAAATGATATAAAATGATTATAAAACATCCAAGAATGATAATATACAACATGGAACAATAAAAAAATTATAGATACATTGGAGACGTATCAGCATCCCCAAGCTTAATTCCTTCTCGTCCTCGAGTACGTAAATGTTAAAAACAGAATTTTTGATGTGGAATGCTACCTAACATGCCATATCATATTCTTTTCTTTATAGCATGGACATTTGGACTATTATATGGTTCAAAGCAATAGTCTAGTTTTGACATGAGGACTTAAATACTCAACCATATCAACAAGCAACCATGTCTTTCAAAATATCAACGCTGAGCTAAGTTATTCCTAGCCCATCATGCTCAATTATTGATCCATTCATGAAACACACTCGCATATTAGCTACACCCAATGCTCAAGTAAGATCATAGTGCCCCCTAGTTGGTGCTTTATAAGAGAAGATGGAGACTCAAAAAAATAAAAATTGCATAAAGTAAAAGAATGGCCCTTCGCAGAGGGAAGTAGGGATTTGTAGAGGTGCCAGAGCTCAAAGTGACAATTGAGAGATAAAAACATTTTGAGATGCATACTTTTCCCACCAACGAAAATGACTTAGAGCTCCCAAGACTTTCCATGCTAGATACATCACAGGCGGTTCCCAAACAAAAAATAAAGTTTATTCTTTTTTCCACCATACATTCACCTTCCTGGCTAACCGTATCCACGGGAGATAAAAACATTTTGAGATGCATACTTTTCCCACCAACGAAAATGACTTAGAGCTCCCAAGACTTTCCATGCTAGATACATCACAGGCGGTTCCCAAACAAAAAATAAAGTTTATTCCTTTTTCCACCATACATTCACCTTCCTGGCTAACCGTATCCACGGGTGCCCAAGAAATTTATTATTTGACAAATAAATTAAATTCATTTTTCATTTCGGGACACCAATATTCTCACTAAAGCATAATTACTCATCAACATGACTCACATATCACATCATCATATCTCAAAACTATTACAAAGAATCAAGTTTATTTTGTCCAGTGATCTTCATGAATGTTTTTATTATATCCTTCTTGGGTATCTATCACTTTGGAACTAATTTTCATTTGTTGCTTTTGAAAAGCTCAAACAAATATAAGTGAAGATGACTAGCATACTTTTTCTTTCTCTCAAATTAATTTAAGTGAAGCAAGAGAGAAATTCTAGCAAGTCATGGCATAATTTTGTCTCTCTCAAATAGGTGTGTCCAGGAAGGAATCAAGACTAAAAACAAAAAGCAAATCAAGCAAAGACTCAAGACACTCAAAGCAAAACTCATAGTATGTGACGAATAAAAATATAGCTTCGAGTAAAATACCGATGGTCGTTGGAAGAAAGAGGGGATGCCACTCGGGGCATCCCCAAGCTTAGTTGCTCACTTCTCTTTGGATAATATCTTGGGATTCCATGGGCATCCCCAAGCTTAGGCTCTTCTTACTCCTTGTTCCTCCATCTATCGTAACATCACCCAAAACTTGAAAACTTCAATCACACAAAACTCAACAATACCTTCGTGAGATCCGTTGGTATAAGAAAACAAATCAGTACTATAAGTACTGTTGCAACCCATTCATATTTTATTCTTGCATTATATCTACTGTATTCCAACTTTTCTATGGCAAATACTCTTCAAAGTAAACCATAGAATCATCAAAACAAGCACACAACGCAAAGAAAACAGAATCTGTCAAAAACAGTACAGTCTGTAGCAATCTGGATATTCGATTACTTCTGAAACTCCAAAAATCCTGAAAATTTGGAAAACCTAAGAAATTTGTATATTAATGTTCTGCAACAAGAATTGGTATTTTATCACGCTCTGGTTAAAAATGGGAATTGTTTTCGTGAGCGCGAAAGTTTTCTGTTTTTCAACAAGATCAAACAATTATCACCCAAGAAGATCCTAAAGGCTTTACTTGGCACAAACACTAATTAAAACACAAAAAATAACAATCATAACAGTAGCATAATTGTGCAAACACTCAAGAACAGAAAGTAAAAAGAAAAAATAAATTTTATTCATTGGGTTGCCTCCCAACAAGCGCTATCGTTTTACGCCCTTAGCTAGGCATAAAGGAAAGGATCTAAGTTTTGTCATGTTTGTTTCGAGATACATAAGATGCCCTCATGATTGATTAATATGGTGGCCTAATTCTTGTTCTATGGAAGTGTTCCATACCCTTCCTTAGTGGAAGTTGGAATTTAATATTGCCTTCTTTCATATCAATCACGGCACCGATAGTGCGTAAAAACTGTCTACCAAGAATAATTGGACAAGACGGATTGCAATCAATATCAAGAACAATAAAATCTATGCGCACATAATTTCTATTTGAAAGAAAGAGAACATCATTAATTCTACCCATAGGCTTTTTAATAGTAGAATCCGCCTAGTGCAAATTTAAAGAGCAATCTTCAATATCGGTAAGACCAAGCACATCACATAAAGATTTCGGAATTGTAGAAACACTAGCACCCAAGTCACACAAATCAAAACACTCATAATTTTTAATCTTGACTTTGATAGTGGGTTCCCATTCATCATGTAATTTTCTAGGAATTGAAACTTCTAATTCCAACTTTTCTTCTAAAGCTTTCATCATACCATCAACAATATGTTTAGTAAAAGCTTTATTTTGATCATATGAATGGGGTGAATTTATCATGGATTGCAACAAAGAAATACAATCAATCAAAGAGCAACTATCATAATTAAAGTCTTTGTAATCCAAAAGAGTGGGCACATCACTAGTTAAAGTTTTGAACTCTTCAAACCCACTTTTATCAGTTTTCTCAACAAGATTTTCACCCTCTGAATTATCGGGACACCTTCTAACTAAAGTTGACTCTTCTCCAATCCCTTTTTAATCAATCTTAATTTTACGAAACAAGGAATAAATAGAAGAAACACCAATCATTTTAAGATCTTCATCACTTTTATGAAAGCAATCACTAGAAAACGCTTTTTCTAAAAATTCTCTTCTAGCTCTAAGCATATTGGTTCTTTTCTTACTTTCATCCATACAAACATGAAGAGCTTTAATTGATTCCTCAACCTTAGGCACAAAAAAATTTCATCCTGAGATTCTCTACATCATGAGAAATTGTATCAACACTTCTAGACAAATCATCAATCTTATTCAACTTTTCTTCCATTGTGGCATTGAAAACCTTTTGAGTGTTGATAAATTATTTAATATTATTCTCAAGATCAAAGGTGTTCCTATTATTGTTGTAAGAAGGATTTCCATAAAATTACTAAAATTATTAGAGGAATTACTAGGAAAAGGTCTAGGATTAAAATTACCTCTATAAGCATTGTTATTGAAATCGTTTCGCGAGATGAAATTCACATCTACGGCATAACTATTTTGCTCAACCAAAGTAGACAAAGGCATATCATTGAAATCAATAGGAGCACTTTTACTAGCAACCAATTTCATAAGAGAATCTACTTTTTCACTCAAAGAAGAGATTTCTTCAACCGAATTAACTTTTTACTAGCAGGAGCTCTTTCGGTATGCCATTGTGAATAATTTGCCATAATATTATCAAGCAATTTGGTGGCTTCACCCAAAGTAATTTCCATAAAAGTACCACCCGCGGTGGAATCTAAAAGATTACGAGAAACAAAATTCAATCCCGCATAAAATTTTTGTATGATCATCCAAAGATTTAATCCATGAGTTGGGCAATTACCTAGCATCTTTTTCATCCTATCCCAAGATTGTGCAACATGCTCATGTTCAAGTTGCTTGAAATTCATGATCTGAGTTCTAAGGGAAATCATTTTTGTGAGCAGAAAATACTTAGTGATAAAAGCATCTTTGCACTTATTCCAAGTATCGATACTATTGCGAGGCAAAGAAGAAAACCAAATTTTTTGCAGAATCACGCAAAGAAACGAAAATAATTTCATCTTCACAACATCATTGTCCACATATTTTTTCTTTTGCATATCGCATAATTCCACGAATGTGTTAAGAAGGGACGTGGCATCCTCATTAGGAGTACCGGAAAATTAATCTTTCATAACAAGATTCAGCAAATCGGTATTAATATCACAAGATTCCGCACTAGTGGCGGGAGCAATCGGAGTGCCAATAAAATCATTGTTGTTGGTATTTGACAAATCACACAACTTGGTGTTCTCTTGAGGCATGGTGACTACACAACAAGATTGCACTCAAAAACAGATCCGGCAAGAAAACGGCAAACGAAAAAAGGGCGAATAAAACAGCAATTTTTTGTGAAGTGGGGGAGAGGAAAACGAGAGGAAAATGGCAAATAATGTAAATTACGAGGAGATGAGATTTGTGATTAGGAACCTGGTAGATGTTGATGATCATCCCCGGCAACGCGCCAGAAATTGCCACGTGGCCGGGAGACTATCTTGATGTGATCCTCCCCGGCAACGGCGCCAGAAATTCCTTTTGATGTCTGCTAGACTATGTCGGTATCCCCAAAGAGGAAGGGATCATACAGCATAGCGACGGTAGGTATTGCCCTCGGTGATGAGACCAAGGTTATCGAACCTATAGGAGAACCAAGCAGCACTACGTAAACAACACCTGCACACAAATAACAAGTACTCGCAACCCGACGTGTAAAAGGCGTTGTCAATCCCTTTCGGGTAACGGCACCAGAAATTGGCAAACGGACGTAAGAGAGTTCTAATAATTGGTAGATCGCATGCCAAATAAAATAAAGTGCAGCAAGGTATTTTTATATTTTTGGTTTAATAGATCTGAAAATAAAAGCAAAGGAAAATAGATCGCAAAGGAAAATATATTAAAGAAGAGACCCGGGGGCCATAGATTTCACTAGTGTCTTCTCTCAAGAAAAATAGCAAATAGTGGGTAATCAAATTACTGTTGGGCAATTGATAGAACTTCGAATAATCATGATGATATCCAGGTAATGATCTATTATAGGCATCACGTCCAAGATTAGTAGACCGACTCTTGCCTGCATCTACAACTATTACTCCACACATCGACCGCTATCCAACACGCATTTAGTGTATTAAGTTGATGGAGAAATGGAGTACTGCAATAAGAACGATGACATGATGTAGACAAGATCTATTTATGTAGAAATAGACCCCATCTTGTTATCCTTAATGGCAACGATACATACATGTCGGTTCCCCTTCTGTCACTGGGATCAAGCACCATAAGATCGAACCCATCACAAAGCACCTCTTCCCATTGCAAGATAAATAGATCAAGTTGTCGAAAAAAAACCAAATATCGAAGAAGAAACACGAGTCAATAAGCAATCATGCATATAAGAGATCAAAGAAGACTCAAATAACTTTCATGGATAACAAGATAGATCTGATCATGAACTGAAAGTTCATCCGATCCCAACAAACACACCGCAAAAAGAGTTACATCATATGGATCTCCAAGAGACCATTGTATTGAGAATCAGAGAGAGGAAGCCATCTAGCTACTAACTACGGACCCGAAGGTCTACAAAAGACTACTCGCGCATCATCGGAGAGGCACCAATGGACAATGTGCACCCCTCCGTGCTGGTGTCTAGATTGGATCTGGTGGTTCTGGACTCTGCGGCGGTTGGAATTTATTTTCATCGACTCCCCTAGGGTTTCTAGAATATCGGTGTATTTATAGAGCAAAGAGTCAGTTTGGGAGGCACCCGAGGTGGGCACAACCCACCAGGGCGCGCCTGAGCTCCAGGTGCGCCCTGGTGGGTTGTTCTTCCCTCGGAGCACCCCCAGGCGCTTCTCCGGCCCACTGGATGTCTTCTGGTCCGAAAAAATCCGCAAAAAGTTTTGCTGCATTTGGACTCTGTTTGGTATTGATTTCTTGCAATGTAAAAAACATGCAGAAAACAGCAACTGGCACTTGGCACTATGTCAATAGGTTAGTACCAAAAAGATATAAAATGACTATAAAATGATTATAAAACATCCAAGAATGATAATATAACAGCATGGAACAATCAAAAATTGTAGATGCGTTGGAGATGTATCAGCCATCGACGCAAAGTACTAATACGCATGCTCCTAGGGGGTAGATTGGTAGGAAAAGACCATCGCTCGTCCCCGACCACCACTCATAAGGAAGACAATAAAAATTAAATCATGCTCTAATTTCATCGCATAACGAGAGACTATATGTGCATGCTTCGGGAATCACAAACCTTAACACCAATATTCTTACTAAACCACAATCATTCACTAGTACCTCCCTCATATTACTATCTCTATATCGCAAAACTATTGCAAGGAATCAAACATGTCATATTCAGTGATCTACAAGTTTTATGTAGGATTTAATGACTAACCATGTGAATGACCAATTCATGTTTACTCTCTAAATAGATATAAGTGAAGCAAGAGAGTTTAATTCTTTCTACAAAATATACGACAATGCTCTAACAAATATAAGTGAAGCAAAAGAGGATTCTAAAAATGGCAGTTTTCTATGTGTAGAGAAACAGGCAATCCAAAACCTGAAAAGATATAAGTGAAGCACATGAAGCATTCTATAAAGCCATACTCAAAAGATATAAGAGAAGTGCATGAAGCATTCTATAAATCAACCAAGGACTATCTCATACCAACATGGTGCATTATTAAGTTAAAAATAAAAGGCACATGACGCTCCAAGAATTTACGCATATCATGTGACGAATAAAAATATTGCTCCAAGTAAAATTACCGATAGTCGTTAGAAGAAAGAAGGATGCCTTCCGGGGCATCCCCAAGCTTAGTTGCTTTTGAGTCCTTGAATATTACCTTGGGATGCCTCGGGCATCCCGAAGCTTAGGATCTTGCCACTCCTTATTCCTTCATCCATTGTGATCTCACACAAAACTTGAAAACTTCAATCACATAAAACTTAACAAAACCCTCGAGAGATCCGTTAGTATAATAAAGCAAATCACTATTTTAAGTGCTGTTGCAAACCCATTCATATTTTATTTTTGCATTATAGCTGCTGTACTCTAACATCACCACGGCTTATATCACCGATATAGTCCATAGATTCGTCAAAACACGCAAAACAATGCATCAAAAACAGAATCTGTCAAAAACAGAATAGTCCGTAGCAATCTGAACATTCACCATACTTCTGTAACTCTAAAACTTCTGAAAAATTAGGAAAAAATAAACAATTTTCATTGCAGTACCGTGTATAAATTTCATAACTTTTGATGTTCCAGTAAACAATGTAAATTCTTTCACTACAACCAAAGTTTTTGATTCTGCACTACACAAACCAAACAAGCACTCTAATCATCCTAAGGAAAAATCTTGCCACATTATTTTCATAATACAATGGATTTTTACAAGGGGATAATTATTTTTGTTGAATAGTTTCAGTTATTCAAGATTTGCAAAGTTTCCATGGGCATGAACAAAGTTCAAGGAGCTCACCCACTTCAATGGTGCTCGTCTTTCTTATTTTCACTTTTCTTTTTGAAAAGTTTCAGGTTCCCGTCTATATTTTTTTTTCTTTTTCAAAAAGCACACAACAGAATAAAATGACTCTCTAAAACTTCCGGGTTGTCTCCCTGGCAGCGCTTTCTTTAAAGCCATTAAGCTAGGCATATAGTGCTCAAGTAACGGATTCACCCGGATCCCAAGGTATATGAAAGCCAATTTTAATTAACAATGATTGTATTTTAGTATTGAGCACAAAGCAACATATATCATGCAACAACAAAGTCTAACTCTATTCCTATGCATCGGCATGTCATAAAAGAATAATTCATGCACACAAAGTAAAGGCCGATACATAGCATAAATAGTTTCTTGTAATTTCATCATATTGGAAACATAGAGACACTACTCGGGAAAAGCCTAGCAGCAACGTGGGTTTTAGACATAGCAGTAGCGCGGGGTCCCACGCTACTGATATGGCGCTACACCTAACCTGTAGAAGCAGCGCGTGTCTGCCCGCACTACTGCTAAACAAGCATAGCAGGAGCGCGTGTCTGCCCGCGCTACTGCTAAACAAGCATAGAAGCAGTGAGCAATATGAAAGCGCGCTACTGCTAATAGCTCTAGCGCTCTTTACTTGACCGCGCTACTGCTAGTGGCATGCTGCTGCTAACTTTTCTTCACTCGCTACTACTAATTTTATTAGTTTTTGTTTTTTTTCTGCATATTTGTTTTGTATTTGAACAGGCTTTATACAAGAATCTTTAGCACATAGAAAAGTCATCATTATACACATACAAATGGCCGCGAGACCACAAATGTAACCGTAGCATATACATACAAATAGTCTCATCATAATCATCATCCAACACAAAGTGGTCGCTCGTCATCATCTCAAAAATAGCGATACATGCAAGTCTCGAATACTTGCAACTACAACGTCATCCATCTAAACAATGATATACGCAAGAAGTGCTATCACTATGAGTGATAGCGGAACTATGCAGTACATGAGGCGGCAGTTATGAGGCCTCTCTCGCGCTAGCGTGTACCTCAAGTAACTAGCTTGTGCTTCTTGTCTGCTTTTGAAGCCTTTATGGCTGGTGCCCGAGACCCCCTCCACTTGCGCCTGCCACTCATACCGCTCGTCGTACACCCCCGAAACCTTCCCTTCGTTCACGACATAGCACTCCTTCGCCATCAAGAATCTAGGTACCTGTTAGACATGCATCTTCATCAAGAGAATGTACGATCATATGCAACAAAATATACTAGAGCAACACGAAAAAGAAAGGGTTAGCAACTAGATGCAACATATAGTACGCAAACTAATTAACTAGAGATACGCATCCCATCGTACCCAAACTTAAAAAGTAGCGTTATGCAAGTTCGGCAGGGACCGTGGACATCACAAAGTTTAATCGCTACAGAAAGTATACAAGTTCAACTGACACATATCATCATCATCGGCATCGTAAATCACTAGAAGTTCCATCCTTCCATATCATCAAGGATGGACCCTAGCTTCTTGAACGGCGTGAGGTCATGACGTTGCATGCCTATGCGAGTTCGGACGTCAGCTCGAGATATAGGGCCGTGGTGGAACGTCCCATTCTCATCGACGACTTCTTTCATGATGATCGTTGCAATGTCCCTTTGGATGCGAAAGAAGTCATCTCTAAGTTTATAATCCGCTTCTCCATGCGATTCTACCCACTTGTGGATATGATCATCATTTTTGGTTGTCATACGAAGCTTTTGGTGATCCTTGTTGAACTCAATCTTGAGATGGAGGAGGTAGAATCCATCTTTCTTGCTTGGTTTTGGGACATGGATGCAGCAGAAGTTAGTTTTATGCGAGAAACCCAACTTCTTGTTCCTTTGTTTCCTGATCTGCAGGTGGCCACCCCTAATGCTGAAGCCTTGGAGAGCATCTAGAATATTCATTATGTGGGTGTAATCCTTCTTCTCGTAGTCTCTGGTAGGGTCGAAATACAAGGTGTGGGAGACTCGCGGGTAAAGAATGATAAGGATATCGCGCCCGTTGCTGCGGGGATAACACACCTCAAATTATTCTCGAAATGAGCGAGAAGGAATGATTGAAATCTATGAAAGGGTTGTCCGGAACTGGCTTACTTTGGATGATAAGCCATGAGGACAATTTCCTGGTCCTTATTCTGTACCATGCAGTTTTGGAGGTAGTCCCTAGCAGTTTCACACTCAAAGTCACCGAGACTCAAGAAAGACTTGTGCATGTAGTACGGATCTGCCACACAGATTTGCGAGACCTCTTCTCTCTTCATGACACAGCTCATATGTAGCGCCAAAAGGCGGACGATTGTAAAATCGAGCCGCCTTGTCAGAAACATCTCAAAGATATGGTCAAACCACAGGAAGAACACCTCCGCGGGCCGTGTGTCGATGTAGCACTTCCCCTCAGGAACACGAGCCGTATATGTCGGATATCCTGAATCCTTCGAGGCTAGTAGGCTTTTCTCAGTCGACAGCACATGGTCGTGCAGTCTCCTGAGATCCCCTGATAGTGCCTCCAGCGGTTTCGGCGGTTGCATCGACTCGCCCATGAGATGGAACATGGCCGCACCTTTCACGGTTACACACTCTTCAGAATCCATCCTCTGGCTGCTATGTGCTCTGGCTTGTTTGGAGGCAGCTATCTTCCCCGGTCTCTTCCTCTCCTTTTTCTTGGGCACACCTTCCAGAACCTTCCTTAACCCCTGCCCAGTGTTGCCGGGCTAAGCACTATACGACCGCTGGCTAGTTGAGCCTGTGTTGAGGCGACATCTTCAAGCGTGTCCTATGAGGATTTCATGAAAAGAGACTTCTTGCAATCCCTTCTACGACGTTACTGCCCGGGCAGATCATCCATATCCTCATTAGCATGTTGATAGCCCGATTCTTCATATGGTTGACTCATCATATCTAATTCACCCTCATACGCGTTTGTATCGAGGAAACCCATTGGGTCCTCCGTCTCCTTCGTCTCATCATCCATTCGCTGTTCTGCGAGACCTATTACATCAGCCATGTCGGGTGGTTGGTGCGACATATGCCAAAGGATGGCTTATCATTCTGGGAGCTAATAAAACGTCGTCGGTGCCTGGAAACGGGATGAGGCGAAGACATGCACGCCGGCGAATCTTACCCAGGTTCGGGGCTCTCCGAGGAGATAACACCCCTAGTCCTGCTCTGCGGGGTCTCCGCATGATCACTAGCTCGATAAAGAGTAGCTACAATCGCTCCTAGAGCTGTTGGGATCAAGGGAGAAGAAGAACAAGGCTAGCTCTTGCTTCTCTCTATCTATGGTGTGTGTGCGTGTGCTATGCTCGGAAGCCAAACATGCAGAGGTGCCAACTATGCTTCGGCGCCAACTATGCTTGGGTGCGAACTCGAAGCGAACCCTTTGCATGGGTGCTCCGGGGGGTTTATATAGGCCTACTCCCCGGGGGTACAATGGTAATCCGACTGGGAACTGGCCCCAGCCGTCAGTGTCTACACCTGCCGGCTCCTCCGCCGGCTGCTGGGTCCCGCCGGCTGCCGGCTACTCGGTCGACAGGCCGGCCCCACCGCCTAGGGTCTTGTCGGCGGCTGCTTACTGTAGCCGCGCCTCTGATGATGAGGGCTTTGTCGAGGTGAGCATGGCTATAGGGGGCCGCCTCGGGGGCTATCACTGTAGCCTCACCTCGTCTTGTCTCCTTAATGGGGCTCCTGCTTCGAGGAAGGGAGTAGCCGGCTTCCGGGGGCCGGCTATGCTCCCGGCCGACTAGGGAAAGCCGGGCCGCCTTCGCGCCTCTCTCTGGCTGAAGGGGCCCGCCGTCCTTGGGCCGTACAGGAGGGGATCGTGGATGACGTCGTAGCTGGCGTGGCTACAGTGCCGGGCCGCACGGGAGACATCCCTCCCGTACGGCCTCCTGTAGCCATGCCCGCCTCGGGCTTCGGGGGTCATGGGCCGCACTGTGGCCATGCCCCGTCAGGTCGTCGTTATGTTGGAGTGGTTGTGGTCTTGGCCGGCTTCTAGGATTCGGCGTCCTTCTTGGCTGGCTTCTTGGAGTCGGTGAGGCTGGGTCGCCTTCCGGGAGTCGGCTTTAGTGGTAGCCGGCCGGGGAAGGCGGCCCAAATGCTTGGAGTGCTTGAAGGCCCAAAGGCCTGATAAATTTTCTGAAGAGCCAGGGGTAGCCGGTTTGGCTACCCGTGGCCACTTACTCCGACAGTAGTCCCTGAAGCTGATCGGCCTTCGAGGTGGAGTAGGGTTCGAGAAGCTCGAACAGCTTCCCATCGCGACAAGCCGGCAGCTGGGAGCCGGCCTTGGTCAGGCACGTCGCCTGAGCCGAAATCTTCTGGAGTCGGAGGGCGGGAACCCGCTGGCATGCGCGCCGGGCCGCGGGCCGACGGCGCGCCACGTAGCCGGAAAGCCAGCCCACGCGCGAGACGGGACGTTGCCGCAGAGAGGGGGCCCGCCACGTCCGTGCCCCAGCCCAGGCGCGGATCTTTTGTATCCCGGAACCGCCCGCACGTTCCGTGCGGCAGTTTCGGCTCGCACTTATGCGTAATAAACGCGAGACGTGGGGGGAACGGGCGCAGTTAATCCCACGTCTCCCCCCCACGTCCGGCCTCTTCGGCCGCGTGAGGCTATAAGTAGGGGGAGGTGGAGGGCGGCAGACCCTCACACGCTCCTCCTACTCCCTTCGTCTTCTCGCCTTGCTCGTTCTCGCAACAGCGCCTCGCCGCCGCGCTCTTCCTCCGCACGCTCCTCCGCCGCCGTGCTAGCTTCCGCCATGCCTCCCCACGTAGAGCAGCGTGGCGGGGATTGGGATGGCCCCATCGTCCACAACGACCACATCGACTTCCTCCGCGACACGCGGCGTCTGCCCAGTGCGGACAAAGTGGAGGTCCGCCTCGCGCCGGAGAAAGAAATCAGGCCGGCGCCGCGGGATGGCGAGCGGGTGGTCTTCCGCTCGCACTTCCTGCGCGGCTTCGGCTTGCCAGTGAGCGCCTTCTTCCGCACCTGGCTGGACTTCTATCAGCTCCAGCCGCACCACCTCACCCCCAACGCGGTGGTGCTGCTGTCGGCCTTCGTCACTCTGTGCGAGGGCTATCTCGGCGTACTCCCCACCCTTGAGCTCTGGGGGGAGTTCTTCCAGTCGAAGCTGGGTACGCGCAGCCAGGGCGTGCCGGCCCACACTGGCGCCTTCATCGCGTCGCGGAGATCGGCGCCGACAACCCCTTCCCCGTCATCACGCTGATCCAATCGGTGAAGAAGTGGCAGAAATCATACTTCTACGTGCGGAACATCGCTCCACGGGGCGACTACGTCAACCTGCCGGCTTACGTAGTCGGCCCGCCGGCGGGGAGGCTGCCCCAGTGGTCCTTCCGGGCGGTGACGCTGTCGCAGGGAGGAAACGCCGCCATCGCCCGCCTGCGGGTGATGGTCCAGACGGAGGGCCTGACGGGGCCCGACCTCCTGGCCGCCTTCGTCACACGCCGGGTCCTCCCGCTCCAGAGCCGGCCTCATCTGATCTGTCAGATGAGCGGCCAGCTCGACCCGAGCCGGATGTGCACCAAGGAGATGCTGCAGGCCGACGCGGCCGACATGGTGAACTACCACGCCAACTGCCAGCTTCCCGACGACTGGCAGTTCGGCAAGGAGCCATACAGCCGCGCCAATCCTCCGCCTACGGTACGCTCCCCTTCTCTTTTTCTCTCTTTCTCTCTCAGCTTTGTCGCCGAGTTCCTCCGGGCCGACTCTAACTCAGTCGGCTCGCTCTTTTGACAGAATCCTCTGCTTCGGCCGGCCAGCGGGGCGGACGTGGAGCGCCGTTTCGTCCCCGACCGGACCGAGCACGACCAGGAGGACCCCGATCTGGGGACGGTCCATATGGAGGAAGCCGCCGAGCCGGCTGGTGGCCAAGCCGGCGGCGAAGCAGGAGGCGCCGGGTTCTCCGCGACCTTCGATGATTGGCCAGACGAGGACGAAGCCGAAGTCGTCCCGCCCCGCCAGCCAGCCTCCGGACGCGGCGCGGGCTCCTCCGGCGCGCAGCCTGTTCGGGGTAGAGGCCAGAAATGTCGCGCCACCCAGGGCATGTTCGGTAGCCGGACGAAGAAGCCGAGGGGTGGGGCGGCAGCCACTAGGCGGGAAGAAGCGGCCGCGAAGGCGGCTCGCTTCTGCAAAGTGGTGAAGCAGCCGCAGGCTGTGTCAGCGTAAGCTTTCTTTCTTTCTGTGTATTCTCTTTCTTTCTTTTCTTGGGTGGTCTTCTAAACCTTTGTCTTCTTTTCTTTGATCAGAGCTCCACTGTCACTCGAGCGGGCGGCCGCTGGCTCCGTCATCGAGTCGCCAGGGGGCTCTGGGAGCACCACCCGCCGCGTAGATCCCCGCGCCGCCCTCCTGGAGGCGACGGAAAGGAACGCGCAGGAGGTGCGGGAGAAGCAGGAAGCGCGGGAGGCAGAGGCACGGAAGGCAGCCGCCGCCCAGGCAGCTCGGGACGAGGAGGCGGCGAAGGCGCTCGCCGAGGCTGCAGCCAAGTCCCAGGCAGAGGCTGAGGCCGAAGCGGCGGCAGGGGAGGCCTTGATGGTCACCCCCTTGCGCGCCATGGCGCCCGGGGACGCGGATCCCTCGCCAGGGGGAGCCAGCGGTTCCCAGCCGGGTCTGGGCGGGAGCGGCGATGACGTCATCTTCGTGAGGGAGGCGCCGGGGCTGACTCCTCCGACTAGGGCGGCCCAAGGCGGTCAGACCGAGCCTGCGCCCGCACAGTCGACGGAAGGCGAGCCGGCCGCGGGAGCTGCGGTGGCGGTCCGGGTTCCGCCAAGCCGGCGCGCAGGGAAGGCCGCGTCGGAGCCGCAGAAAGCGGCGTCGGAGCCACGGCCGGCCGTGGGCTCCAGCTCATCGGCCCGAGACGCGGAGGCGGCCAGCGCTACCTCCGGGTGGACGCCAGGCGGAGGGACAGCCGTAGTGAACATCGCCGCGCAAGACGTCCGGACCCGGCTCCAGGGCCAAGCCGCGGCGCTGCGGCAGTTCACCGACGAATTCCTCGCCACGCGGGCTGCCATCCGGGTTAGTTTTCTCATCTTCTTCTTGGTTTCTCTCGTGGGGGCGCGTCAGCGCACCCACTGGGTGTAGTCCCCGAGATTCGGGCCGACTGCTGAGCAGTCGGCTCGGATCTTCCTTGCTGATTTCTCATCGTTGCTTTCGTTCTCACGTCGATCTTCTGTCCATCTTGCAGGACTATCACAACCTCCGAGCGGCCGCCTTCAACTCCCAGGCTCAGGAGCTGACGCAGAAGACCGCCGATCTCACTAAAAGCCGAGGTATGTGACTTGATCTCTATCTCATGTGGGGGCACGTCAGCACACCCACTGGGTGTAGTCCCCGAGATTCGGGCCGACTGCTGAGCAGTCGGCTCGGATCTTCCTTGATGATTTCTCATCGTTCTTCTTCTTCTGTCTCTGCAGCGGCCAACGCCAGTCTGAGGGCACAGCTGGGGGAGTCCCAGACTGCTCTTCGTGCCAAGGACGCGGAGCTCGCCGCCTTGGTGCAGGAGCGTGACCGCCTGGTCAAGCAGCTGGCCGACCAGGAGGAAAGCCACAAGGCGGCGCTGAAGGCCGCGCAGGAGCGCGAAGCCGCCCTCCAGGCCGAGTTCGAGACGGAGGCTGCCGCCTGGGACGAAGCCAGGCAGACTCTGGTCTCCGGCTATGGCCAGATTGAGGATCTGGTTGACGGTAAGTTGTCTACCCCTTCGTCCTTTCTTGCCATCTGTCATTTTGACTTGTTTTTCTGACTTGGGGTTCTTCTTTTCTTTTCTGCGCAGAGTACTTCCCCGGCTATTCCACTGCCGCCAACCAGGCCATCGAAGCTCGTCGCCAGGCGAAGAGGCAAGCCGGCTTCGAGATTTCGCCGACTGCCGGCCGCTCGCTGGCGGAGCAGCTCCTGGCGATCCAGGCTCGTATCCAGCCGGCTCACAGGCTGCTCCGCCGGCTTCAGCGTGCCGGGTCGCAGGTCCTGGCCGCCCTCTGGCCCGGCCAAGTGATCCCGCGCACTCCCAGTCGGACCGCCGACTGGCTGGAGGTGGCCGTCGGGCGCTTCGAGGCTTGGAAGGCGTCAGCGGCTCGCTCCGGCGCCGGGCGGGCGCTGGAGTTCGTCAAGGCCTGGTACCCAGGCCTGAATCTAGACCAGCTGGCCACCTGGCGGCAGCAAGCCGACGCGGAGCTGGAGCCGGCGCGGCCGGCCATCATTCGACGGGCTTCGGCGATCGCCGACTACACCGACACCAACGTCTTCGCCCCCGAGGTGGACGACAATGGAGTCGCCCAGCCGGAAGATTGGTTCGGGCTGGACCCGGCGCACAGCGAGGACTCGGTGGAGGAGATCGACTCCAGCGACGAGGGTGAAGAGGAGGAAGAGGAGGGTGAAGACGTCGAGCCGGCTGGTGGAGCAGCCGGCCAGCCTGACCGCGCCTCCAGCACTACGCTGCGTGCGAGTGCGTCTCCTGTTGCGGGAGGCAGTCAAGCCGGGACCAGCTAGGCGGCCACTCCTTCAGCCGGCGAGCTGCCTTCACCGACCAACTCGGCCTTCGCGCCTTTGTCTTCTTTCTTTTGTTTCCTGTCTTGTTACTTTTGAACAATGTTCAGTTAAGTCTGCGCAATTCCACCCACTGGGTGTATTCAAACTTTATTCTGTTGCCACCTATCGGGGGCTTTTATGTATATAAGTTATGCAATCGGTCTTTCCTTGTACTTTCGCTTTTTGTCCTTCTGCTTTTTTCCTTTGCCACCCTCCCTTGGTTGCCGCCTCCCTAGTCAAATAGTTGCTCTGCAATCTGTAGCCGGGGAGTGCCTGGCCGATTGGGGAGGAGGAAGTACTTTTAGCTCGGTCGGACTTAAGCTAAGTTTTTAGGAAGCCGGCCAGCCGGCTGTTGTGACAGTCGGCAGGCGTATATAGAGGCCGTCTTTTTGCTATATAGGTTAGTTGTTCCTTAGCCGTTTTCGTGTGGGCATCCTTTCTGTCTTCTCTCTTGCTAGTCGGACAGTCAGTTCTTTGAGCTGCGACTTTCAACAAGAGAGGACTGGGGGGCCGGCGCACTACTTTGCTGACTTCGGGAAGAACTTATAATATAGCTTAAGGCGGCCAGTCCCCGGGCCGACTAGTCGGACCCGGTGCCGGACAAGAATTCAAAATGTAATAAGACATTCATGGATATGACACTCGTCATCCATAGATAAATAAAAGGCAGTCCCCGAGTACTGTTCGGGGGGCCTGTTGGTTTGTAACTTAATACAAAAGGGGTAGCGTGATACATACTGCTTTTCAGCTGTAAAATCGTCTTAGGAGGTTTGCGTTCCATGGTCGCTCCGACTCCTTGCCGGAGTCGTCTCTCTTGCGTGCTCTTGGCTTTTGCGCGTCGATCAAGTAGTAGGAGTCGTTGCCGAGTGCCTTGCTGACGACGAAGGGGCCTTCCCAAGGGGCCGAGAGCTCGTGCTGGCCGGCTGTTCTCTGGATCAGCCGGAGCACAAGGTCGCCCTCTTGGAAGGATCTTGGCTTGACCTTGCGGCTGTAGTAGCGGCGCAGGCCTTGCTGGTAGATGGCGGACCGGCTGAGGGCTACAAGCCGGCCTTCTTCCAGTAGGTCGACACCGTCTTCTCTTGCTTCTTTGGCTTCTTCCTCCGTGTACATGGTGATCCGAGGCGAGTCGAACTCGATGTCTGTTGGGATGACAGCCTCGGCACCGTACACGAGGAAGAATGGAGTGAAGCCGGTTGACTTGTTGGGTGTAGTGCGCAGACTCCAGAGGACAGCCGGCAGCTCTTCGAGCCAGCAGCCGGCCGATCGCTCCAGTGGTACAACCAGTCGGGGCTTGATGCCGGAGAGGATAAGTCCATTTGCTCGCTCGACCTGGCCGTTTGACTGCGGGTGGGCAACGGACGCTAAGTCCAGTCGGATGCCCTGCGCCGCGCAGAAACGTGCCAGTGCGCCTTTGGCGAAGTTCGTGTCGTTGTCGGTGATGATGCTGTGCGGCACGCCGTACCGAGTAGTGATGTCGGTGATGAATGTCACGGCAGTCGGCCCGTTCAGCTTCTTAATCGGCTTTGCTTCGATCCACTTTGTGAACTTGTCCACAGCAACGAGTAGATGTGTCAAGCCACCGCAGGCCGTCTTGAAAGGGCCCACCATGTCCAGTCCCCAGACGGCGAAAGGCCAGGTGAGGGGAATGGTCTTGAGGGCAGAAGCCGGCAGGTGTTGTTTGGAACTGAAGACTTGACATCCTCTGCAGGTCTTGACTATTTCTTTAGCATCCTCCAAGGCAGTCGGCCAGAAGAAACCATGGCGGAAAGCCTTGGCCACGAGGGATCTTGAGGCGGCGTGGTGGCCGCATTCGCCTTGGTGGATGTCTTTGAGGATTGCCACTCCTTTTTCTGGCTCGACGCAACGCTGGAAGACTCCGGTGACGTTGCGCTTCACAAGCTCCCTGTTGATTATTGTGTATGCTGCGGCTCGTCGTTGCACTAGTCTTGCTGCGATCTCATCAGTCGGCAGCTCTCTGCTGACTAGGAACTTGAGGATGGGCTGGGCCCATGAGGGAGCTGTGACTTCTTCTGCTGTTAATGTAGCCACCATGACTCGGGTGGGTGGGTTGGGTGTTGCGTTGGGGTCGACCACCACTTCTTGCGTCGTTGCAGTCCCCGGGCCGACTGCTGCAGTCCCCGGGCCGGGCTCTGAGGTCCCTGGGCCGGGTGCGACTATGTCAGTTCCCGGGGCAGTCGTCGAAGTCCCCGTGCCGCCTGCGGGATTTCTTGAGTCGGATCCGGCTGTTTCTGGCGCAGGCGGTACGAAGATGGAGTCCGACTCTGGAGACGGCTTGATGGACGGCTTGAGGAGGCGCTGGAGGGAGACGCCAGTCGGTATGGCTTGTCGGGTGGAGCCGATCCGTGCTAGGGCATCTGCTTGGTCGTTGTCGGCCCTTGGCACGTGAAGGAACTCGCACCCTTCGAAGTATCTGCTCATCTGCTAGACGAGGAAGCGGTAGCTCGCCATGTTCGCGTCCTTGGCGTCCCAATCGCCAGATGATTGCTGGACCACTAAGTCGGAGTCGCCGTAGCACAGGATCCGGCGTATGCCGAGCTCTTTGGCTAGCCGGAGCCCATGTACGAGCGCCTCGTACTCGGCCACGTTGTTGGAGGCGGCGAAGTGGATCTGCAGCGTGTACTTGAGCTTGTCGCCTTTGGGAGAAGTGAGGACGATGCTGGCTCCCAAGCCGGTGCGCATCTTGGACCCGTCAAAGTGCATCCGCCAATGGGTAGAGTCGGGAGCCGGCGGTAAGTATTGGGTCTCGGCCCAGTCGACGAGGAAGTCGGCCAATGCTTGCGACTTGATGGCGGTGCGGGGTTGATAGAAGATCGTGTAGGGCGCCAAGGCAATGGCCCATTTGGCCACCCGGCCGGATGCGTCCCGGCTGCCTATGATCTCGGCGAGCGGGGCAGTGCACACGACCGTGATGGGGTGTTCTTGGAAGTAGGGCTTCAATTTCTTGGCAGCGAAGTACACCCCATAGCACATCTTCTGGTAGTGCGGGTAGTTCTGCTTCGAGCTAGATAGTACTTCGCTGAGATAGTAGACCGGCCTCTGGACCAGCTGGGCTCGGCCTTCCTCCGGGCGCTGGACCACAACAACAGTGCTGGCGACTCGGCTTGTCGCGGCGATGTAAAGGAGCATGGGCTCCTTCTCAGTCGGCGCAGCCAGGACGGGCGGAGTGGTCAACATTTTCTTCAACTCATGGAAGGGTTGGTCGGCTTGATCATTCCACTCAAAGTGAGTGGACTTCTTCATGAGTCGGTACAGGGGGAGGGCCTTCTCTCCTAGTCGGCTGATAAAACGGTTCAGGGAGGCTAAGCAGCCAGTGAACTTCTGCACATCTCGTAGCTTGGTGGGTATCTCCATCCTCTCGATGGCCTTGATCTTGACAGGGTTGCACTCAATGCCACGTTCGGAGACCAGGAAGCCTAGCAGCTGGCCGGCTGGTACTCCGAACACGCACTTCTCGGGGTTGAGCTTGATCTGGAACCGGCGCAAGTTGGCAAATGTTTCCTTCAGGTCTTCCAGCAAGGTACCGCGCTTCTCTGTCTTCACCACAATGTCATCTACGTAGACGTGGGCATTTCTGCCGAGTTGTTTCAAGAGACATTTCTGCATGCAACGCTGAAAAGTGGCACCGGCATTTCTCAAGCCGAATGTCATTGTCAGGTAGCAGAAAGCTCCAAAGGGTGTGATGAAGGCAGTCTTCAGGCGGTCAGCTGGGTCCAACTTGATCTGATGATACCCTGAGTATGCATTCAAAAAACTCAACAACTCGCATCCGGCTGTAGAGTCTATCACTTGGTCAATCCGTGGCAAAGCAAACGGATCCTTTGGGCAGGCCTTGTTCAGACTTGTGTAGTCTATACACATGCGCCACTTGTTATTCTTCTTCAAAACCAGAACTGGATTGGCAAGCCATTCTGGAAAGAACACTTCCATGATGAAGCCGGCTGCGAGGAGCCGGGCTATCTCTTCTCCCACGATTCTTCGCTTCTCTTCTGATAGTCGGCGGAGGGGTTGCTTGACCGGCTTCGCATCAGCTCGGACATGTAATTTGTGCTCGGCGAAATCCTTCGGGACACCCGGCATGTCCTTTGGGGACCATGCAAAGATGTCTCGATTCTCACGGAGGAAGTCGGCGAGCTCGCCTTCCTATTTACTGTCCAAGTTCACCCCAATCACGGCGAACCTCTCCGGGTGCTCCGGGTCTAGAGGTATCTTCTTCGTCTCTTTTGCAGGCTGGAAGGAGCCCTGCGCATCACAGTCCTTGGGGTTGGGGGACAAGGTCGGCTGCTTGCCGGCCATGGCCACAACCCGTTCCAGCATCTTCTTCTCTTCCGCCACCACGAGGGACTCGGCCAGCCGGCTGCTGGCCATGGCACACTCGATGGACTTCTTGTAGTCGCCGGCTACCGTGATGATCCCCTTCGAGCTCGGCATCTTCATCTTCAGATAGGCATAATGGGGCACAGCCATGAACTTGGCCAAAGCAGGTCGGCCAAGTAGCGCATGATAAGGGCTCTCCAGGTCCACCACCTCGAACCATATTGCTTCCCGGCGGAAATGATCTTTGTCTCCGAAGAGAACATCCATCTTGATCTTGCCGATTGGAGAGCAAGATAGGCCGGGTACGATACCATGGAAGACTGTGCGGCTCGACATTAGCTGCTTCGCTTTGATGTTCAGCTTGTCCATGGTATCGCGGTACAGTATGTTGATACTGCTTCCGCCGTCTATCAGGACGCGGGAAAATCTGGCAGCTCGCCTCTCCGTCGCAAGGGTGACGTCCAAAACCATAGCATAGGAGCCAGGCGAAGGCATCACCTCTGGGTGGTCGGCCTGGCTCCAGCTGATGGGTTTTTCTGACCAGTGCATGAACTCGGCGGTGCTAGAGGCGACTGCGTTTACTTCTTGGTGCTGCCGGCGTCGGCTGCGCTTGTCGTCGACTTGACTCGTGCAGACGACATAGGCGTCGTGCGCTTCGGGGAACTCGTCTTGGATGGCGCCGACTGCCGGCCGGGCCGCCGGCTACTGGGGAGCTGGAGGCGGCGGGCCGGGAGGCGGAGGCGGCACTATCCCTTCGCCCTTGGTGATGCGGGTGAGCCAGTGGCATTTCCGTGTTGTATGGTTGGACGCCTTCGCGCCGCTGTGGAACTTGCAGGGAGCATCGAGTGCTTGTTCGTAGGAGAAGGACGGCTGCCAGGGCGGCCGGCCTCCCTTCTTCTTGGGAGCAGGCCGCTCTTCGGGCTGCTCATCTTCAATGGTGGCCACCTGCCGACTGGAGGAAGTCGGCATGGGGCCCTTGCGCTTGTGGTCGCTCTGGTAGGGGCGCCGGTTGGGGTCGCCAGCCGGCTGCTTGGGAGCCGGGGCGACCACTTTCCCCGAGGCGTCCACTCGGAGCTCGGCCTTCATGGAGGAGTCGGCAGTAGCGTATTTGTCGGCGATGACGAGTAGCTCGTCGAGGGTGGCGGGCTCGTCGCAGAGGAGTCGGTGCTTGAGGAGGGTGCCCTCTCGGCACCCGGCAGTGAAGTACTCGATGGCCTGGACCTCATGCACTCCCTCGCAGGAGTTGCGGAGCTCGGCCCATCGCGTGAGGTAGTCGCGGGTCGACTCGTTGGGCCCCTGGACGCAGAGGGAGAGCTGGCGAGGCTTGGGAGGCCGCTTGTAGGTGCTGGTGAAGTTGCGGACGAAAGCCTCGGTGAAGTCCAGCCAACTGTTGATGCTATATGGCTTGAGGCTGTTGAGCCACGTGCGCGCCGTCCCCTGCAGCATCAAGGGGACGTACTTCACGGCGACGCGCCGATTGCCGTTGGCGATGCTGACGGCCGTGGAGTAGTCGATGAGCCAATCTTCCGGCTTCACCGAGCCGTTGTACTTGGGCGTGTCTCTGGGGAGCGAGAACCCTTTGGGGAAGGGCTCGTCGCGGATGCGGGGGCCAAAGCATGGCGGGCCGACATCGTCTTCTTCTTCTAACGCCAGGGACCGAGCAAGGCGGTCAATCCTGTGGTGGGCGTCACTCTCGCCGACTCCTTCTCGGCGGCCGAGTCGGTCGCCAAGAGTCGGATGTGTGATGGGCGGCGGAGTGAGGCGTCTTTCTCTTCGAGCCAGGGGAGGCGGCAGGTTTCCCTGATGTTCAACCGCCCGAGGGCGGCCTTCCGCGTCGCGCTCGATAGTGATGCGGGTCCGGCTGCGGCTGGCAGCCGGCTCCTTGTCTTTCTTCTGGCGCGTGCCGCTCGCAGTCGGGGAGCGGGACGTCGCGGCGTGCTCCCGGCGCGGGGGATGGCTATCAGCTCGGGCGCCAGCTTCGTGCCGTTCTGCAGCCGCGTCGATCAGCTGCTGGATCCGTCTTGTCATGTAGGGGAGCTCATCGGCTCCCAGCCCATTGAGCTCCTCTGCCGCCGCCTGAGCGGCTCACAGATTCTCGAGCGGGGTGGCGTAGACGGGGCGATCTGCGCCCAGCATGCTGGCAACGGCTGCGCCGCGCTTCTGGACGAAGCCGGCTCGGCTCGGGCCGCTCGGAGGAGGCGTCCCGAAGGCGGCGCGGTCGACTTTGCGCTGGTGGGCCTCGGTGAGGCGTCTCATCAAGGCTATCTTGTTGCTCTCCGTCATGAGGGCAAGACGGCGTGCCTCCAGGGTCTCGGCGTCGGCGTCGGCCGGGAGGGGGATGGAAAGGTCGTGCATCGCTGCTTGCTGAGCGTCGCGGGCGCTCCCGCCCGAGTTGGAGACGTGGCTGATGACCAGCACTTCGGTGACAGCGCTGCTGCCGCTGTCAGCTCGAGGGAGTGGGTCGTCGAAGACCACCACGTCGGAGGGGTAGGCGTCGAGCGACGTGGTGTCGGAGTCGATAAGCATCGGGTCGGTGGAGCCGACAGACTCCATGTCCGCAGCAGGCTCGCTGGAGACGTGAAGTTGGTCGAGGAGGCTGACGAGGCAGCTCTCGGGGTAGTCGGTGCCTGCGTCGGATGCAGGCTCGTCGGAGACGCGAGTCTCGCCGAGCAGATCGGCAAGGCGGCTCGCTGCGCAGGCGTCGTCGACGCCTTGTAGCGCGTCGGGGCAAGCGCCATCGGGCGCAGCAGGCTGACAGCGCTCGCGGGGAAGGAAGAAGGTTCCCGTCCAGAACAGGTCTCCGGACGACGGTGCACCTGGCCCCACGGTGGGCGCCAAATGTCGGGTGGTTGGTGGGACATATGCCAAAGGATGGCTTATCATCGTGGGAGCCAATAAAACGTCGCCGGTGCCTGGAAACGGGATGAGGCGAAGACATGCACGCCGGCGAATCTTACCCAGGTTCGGGGCTCTCCGAGGAGATAACACCCCTAGTCCTGCTCTGCGGGGTCTCCGCATGATCACTAGCTCGATAAAGAGTAGCTACAATCACTCCTAGAGCTGTTGGGATCAAGGGAGAAGAAGAACAAGGCTAGCTCTTGCTTCTCTCTATCTATGGTGTGTGTGCGTGTGCTATGCTCGGAAGCCAAACATGCAGAGGTGCCAACTATGCTTGGGTGCGAACTCGAAGCGAACCCTTTGCATGGGTGCTCCGGGGGGTTTATATAGGCCTACCCCCCGGGGGTACAATGGTAATCCGACTGGGAACTGGCCCCAGCCGTCAGTGTCTACACCTGCCGGCTCCTCCGCCGGCTGCTGGGTCCCGCCGGCTGGTGGGTCCCGCCGGCTGCCGGCTCTCGGTCGACAGGCCGGCCCCACCGCCTAGGGTCTTGTCGGCGGCTGCTTACTGTAGCCGCGCCTCTGATGATGAGGGCTTTGTCGAGGTGAGCATGGCTACAGGGGGCCGCCTCGGGGGCTATCACTGTAGCCTCACCTCGTCTTGTCTCCTTAATGGGGCTCCTGCTTCGAGGAAGGGAGTAGCCGGCTTCCGGGGGCCGGCTATGCTCCCGGCCGACTAGGGAAAGCCGGGCCGCCTTCGCGCCTCTCTCCGGCTGAAGGGGCCCGCCGTCCTTGGGCCGTACAGGAGGGGATCGTGGATGACGTCGTAGCTGGCGTGGCTACAGTGCCGGGCCGCACGGGAGACATCCCTCCCATACGGCCTCCTATAGCCATGCCCGCCTCGGGCTTCGGGGGTCGTGGGCCGCACTGTGGCCATGCCCCGTCAGGTCGTCGTTATGTTGGAGTGGTTGTGGGCTTGGCCGGCTTCTAGGAGTCGGCGTCCTTCTTGGCCGGCTTCTTGGAGTCGGTGAGGCTGGGTCGCCTTCCGGGAGTCGGCTTTAGTGGTAGCCGGCTGGGGAAGGCGGCCCAAATGCTTGGAGTGCTTGAAGGCCCAAAGGCCTGATAAATTTTCTGAAGAGCCAGGGGTAGCCGGTTTGGCTACCCGTGGCCACTTACTCCGACAAGCCAGTACTATTGCACCCACTTCATCACGTCCTCTGCCGCTCTCACCCGACACTACATGAGCTGGTAATTGCGTAGGTGGGGTGGTGGTCTCCATACATGCTTGTTGATGTGTGGTTATTCGTGTGCTCTCGGCCGGCTCCAGACGAAGAAGATTCTTCGGCCATAGCAGCACCCAACCCTTGCAGCTTCCAATCCGCGGCGGGGTCTCGTCGTCCTCTCCCCCTAGGCGTAATAGAGGAGGCAAATCCTCGTGCCCCGATGTCACACTCGGCAAGGTAACCCTGAAGTACCCAGCAGGCATCGGCTGGTTGTGGAACGTGAGATCCAAGGGCTTCGTTATCACCCCCTTTCCCACGTCCACCTTCTGGCCTTTGATCAAGTAGAGTACAGTGCACGGGGTTTCGTCGGCTTGCAAACACATGTTTGCGGCGTAAAACATCTGAAAGGCAACGGAAATGGATTATTCTATATATATATGTTCATGCAACATGTAATTATCATGAGGGCGTCGAGCTGGGCCAAAGAAGAAGGCCCGCCTAGTGCGCCAGAGACTGAGGACAGGCTGCTATGAGCGGGTGCGGGTGCGAGAGGAGGGCCGCTTGCGTGAGCAAGTGATGGTGCAGTGGTGTTGTTGTTCACGTAGTTGCTCGCGACGAAACTGGGCAACGGGAAATCATGTACCGTCTTGTCTGGATTTTCCTTCATCCAGTTCATGATAGCCGGGACCAAGTTAGTAGCAAAATCATTTCTGTAGGCAGTTACAGTCGCATTGACTACCTGCTGTAGCCACTCATTTTTCTCCTCGACTGTTTTTTCGCGTCCTCCACTGCTTTTTTCTCGAACGCAAGCTTCACCTTCTTGTTGATGTCGGCCTAACTAAACTTCTTTTTCTGCTTCTTGGCCTCCGGGCCCACGTTGTAAAACACCTTCCACGTGTCGCCGTCTCCGTCGCCGTGCACACGACCATATTGCGGCCGCGGGCCCAAAGGGAGTCCCTTAAGTTCGTTCAAGGCCCGGTTGAGAGGGGTGTCCCACTTGGGCCTCATCGGATAAGTAGGGCTTTCGGCTGCAACCTGGTGTTGCTTCTCCTGTAGAAGGAACGTGAACCGTTTACGGATGTGTAGTCGACTAGATCTGGAGCTAAATGTAAGGTGGTAAAAGAATAATTACCAGTAGTCTAATCAATTTCCTCGTGATCTGGTCCGTGTAAAAAACCTTCTTTTCCTTGTCCCACTTGTAGCGAGCCCTGATGAAGTCACGCTCCAAGGGGTTGGTGAACTTCGCGAAGGGGTCTGGGAGACCCGCGGGTTCATGTTCTGTGTCCTCCTTATCCCATATGGGCCTTTTACCGAGGTAGCCACGGCTTCTGAGGCGATGCTTCCCCGTGTTCTTTGCTGAATGCTCTTGAATTTCGCAGCCTTAGCCTTGGCTGACTCGGTAGCGCAAGTGTCCTTGAACTTTTTGAACTCCTCTTCTGTAAGTGTCGGATTTTCCTCCAGAATCTTGGACAGGGGTTCCTCAGCCTCAACAGCTGGTTTCACCCTCCCTTTCAAGGAGGCCAAATCATTGCTGAGCATGCCCATGGCGTGATTGTTAATCCTTTTCATCTTCGGATCATCCCACGGTTGTTTCTATGTTATCATCCTGGTCGAGGAACTTGAATCTCTTATGCAACTTCGTCAGGAGCAACTACCTCAAATGTTCTTTACTCCTTAAGTCATCGTCGTTGATCTCGCGCATTCCCATAGGATGCATCCTACTTGGTTCCCATAGCACTTGCGAGGTTCTTCCGGCTCTAATGGCTCAAACTTGCCAGGTGCCATCTTTGTGATCACCAGTCGTCCAATGCCTAGTTTGTTAGGTTTTCGTATCCTCTGCTTCTTCTTTTCGATAGCGGCATCGGCGCCGGTACCTTTCCCACCGGTATCTTCCCCGCCAGTACCTTCCTCGCCGGTCTCGGGGCTGCTATCGGTGTCGGCGCCGTCGGTGTCGATGTCGGAGTCAGTACCATCATCGAGGCCGACCTGCAAACCTTGACTGTGCTTAGCAGACAAAAAGTCGAGGTACTCTTGTTCACCCTCATAATCAATCTCATCTGCATCTTGGTCAGAAGGCCCGGTTTCTTCGTTGTTCGACATCTTTCCTATGATTAAGTCTCCTCGTTTAATTCTAAAACTATGAAAAAATGAGAAATGACATAAAAAAGATCTATGTTTGCCGAAATGCTGTTTCCCAGCAACTCCCGGCGCTCGATATGCCTACTATCTAGCACAAGTCATGCCAAAATTCATGGAAAATTTGGGCATGACCTTTGCTAAAAAATGGACATATCGAGCGCCTGAAATTCACCAGAATGGAAATGAATCAACATTCCGACGTAACATAGGCCACTCGGATCATTTTCCAGATATGACATGTCCAAAACATCAGATGTCTAAATGACATATCCAAATTCCAAATATGACATGTCCAAAACATCACATGTCCACATATCACATGCCCTCTTCAAATTTGCATATAAAAGGAAGAAAAATATAGAACTTGAAGAAAAATGCAAGAACAATATTTGAAAGTAAAATTCAAATTTGCTTAAACTAATTTTCTTTAACAAGGGATGTTGATTTGGACAATTGCTTAAACTAATTCTGTTTTTTAATACTAATTCTAATTAACTAACTAGCACTATAAAATATAAATAGCAACAATTACTTAAAGTAAAAAAAACCTAGCTAAATTCATAACAAAATAGATAACCTAATTAACCTACTGCCCTAACTAAAACCTAAGTAAAATAACCAAAGAACCCTAGCTAGCATAGAGACGAGGAGCGGTGGGGGGCTTACAGAGGGTGTAGGCCCGACGACGGCCGGGGTTCGTAGGTGTCAGGGTCGGGGCCGGGGTCAGAGTCGGGGTCGAGCGCCGGGGTCGGGGTCAGGGTCGGTGAGCCCGTTCCCGCACAACCTCATAGGTTCTCACGCAAGCTTCCCGCCCGACTTGGTGAAATCCCCCAAAATCACAATGCTTACCGGCCTGCTTTATAAACCCTCACGGCCGGCGAGTCCTGCATCGCATTTCCCCTCCCTCCCTTTATCTTATCTCGTCTGCTTCTCCCAAAATCGCCAATGGCACCGGTCCATCATCGTCGCACGGCCACTCCGCCGTCATTAGAGGACAGCTCCAGCTGGGAGGCTACACCGCGGCGGTAGCGCAGTCCCCGACGCAGTGTAGTGTGCGTGGCATCCCTGTTGGGTGTGCGCGAAACACCCACCACACGCTCCGATGCCGCTTCCCGTCGGCAGCTGTTGCCAGCCGCCGTTGCCACCATACCACCGTCGAAAGCCAGGGCCATCGCCTGCTCCGCCGCCGCGGCCCAAAGGCGGGAGGTGGCCATCGTGGCTGCCATCGTGGCCATCACCCACTCCGCCACCACGGCCCGAAGGCGGGAGGTGGTGGTCATGGCCGCCACCCCATCGTCGGCCGTTGTGGCTGCCAGCCCACCGTCGTCCACCCGGGTCATTACCCGCTCCGCCACCGCCGCCCGAAGGTGGCAGGCGGAGGTGGATGCCCGCACGTGCGTCAACGACCTTGCGCGCTACACCGACCTTGTCGAGCACGCAAAGAGCCTTACCGTCGTCGTGTCTGCGGCACACGCCGCCTCAGATGCAAGGAATCAGGAGATCTACGAGGAGAACCACCACTTCGAGAGGGGTCGTCTAGAGCGGCAGAGGGCGTTCGAGGCGAGCGTCGCTGAGGCTCCAGCAGCGGCAGGCACCGTATTGCAGTTCTCCAGCTCATCGGTAGGCTCCTCCTCCTCTGCCTCTTACTGAGCACGCTCGGCAGAGGAGAGGCAGCCGGAAGTAGTACAAAGCCCCTCCATAGTAGTAGTATTTAGGGACTATTTTGTTCAGTTCACCTGACTTTAGATGTGGTGGAACTGTACAGCGTACTTAAAATTAGCTAGTATATATAGTTGAACTAGCTATTTCAGTACGTGGTTGGCAACAATTGGTGAAAAGTTTGGTCGGTTCAGCTGTCGAGTTGAACTATTTGTATAAATTAAGAGCGACTGCTTAATCTATGAATGAAATCTATGCTTAATTACTTAATTTTAGTTGCCAAAATTAGATACTGCTAGTGATTTTTAGCTTCATATTTTGACAAATCGCAGTGTTACAAGGTTGACAAATGGCAATGTTACTAGATCAAGAAAAATGTCAATCTTTCCAGTTTGACAAATGGCAACATACCCAATATGACAGATGCAAATCTTACCAAATTGTTTGTAACTGGTTGCACACGGGTCATCCAAAAGAACCTTTTGCGTTGAAGAGATGCACAAATCCTGCTCTCACTTTGCATATGGGTGTTCTATCTAAAACATTTGCGATCAAGAGCCGCAAAAATCCCGCTCGGCACATTTTCCCTTGGCTTCCTGGGGAAGCTGTCGGTTTGCATACGGGTGTTCTAACTAAAATGTTTGCGGTGAGTGTTTTATTTTTAAAAACCATTGACGTTTTTTTCAAAAGAAAATCGTTTGATAAATTTGTACATTAAGAGAGAGAAACACAAGTTTGCTCAAACCATATCTTTCATTCAGTCATACTGCGAATTTATATTCATATGATCGAGATACAGTATTAAAGCCAAGAAAAAAAAACTATTTCCGACGGCGGCGGAGGTGGCGTGCCCCGGGACGCCGTTGTTGAAGTCTTCAATGCAGCACAGAATGTTCTTCACTTGTAAATCAAACATCATGTCGTCGGGCAATCGACGGACGGAGTGCGGGAGGACGTCAGCTGGCAACGCTGAGAGGTAGCGGTCGACAGAGGCGTCCCATGCCGCTGATAGGGGCGCGCGCACGGGCACGGGCGCGGCGGGTGCAGCCAAACGCACGTGGACCGGCGACGCGGTGGGTGGGGGGCACGCACGGGCACTGGCGCTGGTGCTGGCATGTACTCGAGCTTGCGCGGGTCCGCAGAGACCTCGCTAACGCCCGCGGCTTCCAGCTCTGCGATAGTGCTTGGCGACCACCCATCAATGTTACGGGGATGGTCGCTGGCGCGGGCACGGGGATGGGAGCTGGGACGGGAGCGAGGGCAGCAACTGCCGCGGCCAGCACATTCTGGGTCATGTCCATGAGGCCCCATTCCTCCTTATTTTTTATCTCATCCGGCTCGGAGTTTACTTCACCAAACTTGAAGACTAGTGGCAGATGATCCTTCTGCGCCATGGCGTTGGTGGAGGTCTGCAGGAGGGAGGGGAATGGGAGGCGAATAGTAAGGCCGCCCGTATTAAGCAGCGGCTCGGGTGCCATTAATGGAGAGGAAGGCGGGCGACCATGGAAGTCAACGGGCTCGCTTCCCAGTGAGCCTACGCAGCGTATCGCTCGCATGCTTCCCGGTGAGCCTGCGCATTGGAGGACAGCTTGCACGCCTCTCGGTCAGCCTGTGCACCGGACTGCGCTCGCACGCCTCCCGTTCAGTTATGGTCAAGTAGTTGTCCGCATGGCACCTCCTATAGCCATTAAACCAAGACACATGGTGTCACGTGAATGGTTAACAGAACACACAAGGTTTGAATTATACAAACGTTTGAGATATTAAAGTGGCAGCTATTTTTTCAAAATGCCTCTGTTGGCTGTTATTCGAGTGCGCCTTCTCTCAAAATGGACACAAAAAATACCACATCATGTCTGGTGCCATTCCATGATAGCATGCCAAGTTTCATGAATTTCAGACGGGTTTTGGATTTACTAGAATTTAAAAACAAAGTATCTCAATGTTTTGCCGGCAATCAACACTGCCCTAGTGTTTGAAATTCATTCCCATTTCTTGCATGGGACCTAAGCATGCACCCAAGGACACATATTTGATTTTTCAACCAATTTATATGCACTGGAGCATGTGCATGTAGTTCAAATTTGAATTATGCACATAAATGCATTGAAAACTCAGTTAATGCATAAAAATGTCCAAACGAACCTCGAAAAATCACAAAAATTGACACAACACTCCTATTGTTCTATGTTGACACGAGATTTTTTTTAAAGCAATATGAGGCAATGGATATCGATTTGTCCCCAAAGGTGGGACGTTCCCTACTGAAACCATCGTGCTTGTTTTGAGAAGCTCTGGTTTGTGAGAAGCATATACCCAAACCTGCCCCAATTGGGACAAAAAAATTACCACGGCATGTTGATGCCGCTCCATGATAGCATGCCAAGTATCATGAATTTCAGACGAGTTTTGGATTTACTAGAATTTAAAAACCGTGTATCTCAATGTTTGCGGCCGAGTGACGGTGGCGGGGTGTTTGGCATTCATTCCCATTTCTAACATGGAACCTAAGCTTGCAAGGAAGGACACATATTTGAATTTTCAACCAATTTATATGCATTAGATCATGTGCATGTAGTTCAAATTTGAATTATCCACGTGAATGCATCGAAAACTCAGTTAATGCATAAAAATATCCAAACGAGCCCCGAAAAATCACAAAAATTGACACAACACTCTTGTTGTTCTATGTTGACACGAGAAATTTTTTGAAAGCAATACGAGGCAATGGATAGTTTCGTCCCCAAAGGTGGGACGTTCCCTACCGAAACCGTCATGCTTGTTGTGAGAAGCTCTGGTTTGTGAGAAGCATATACACAAACCTGCCACAAATGGGACAAAAAATTACCACGACATGTTGATGCCGCTCCATGATAGCATGCCAAGTTTCATGAATTTCAGACGAATTTTGGATTTACTAGAATTTAAAAATAAGGTATCTCAATGTTTGCGGCCGAGTGACGGTGGCAGGGTGTTTGACATTCATTCACATTTCTTGCATGGGACCTAAGCATGCAACCAAGGACGTAGATTTGAATTTCCAACCAATTTATATGCATTAGAGCATGTGCATTTAGTTCAAATTTGAATTATGCACATAAATTCATTGAAAACTTAATTAATGCATAAAATGGTCCAAACGAACCCCAAAAATCCCAAAAATTGACACAACACTCATGTTTTTCTATGTTGACACAAGGAAAAAATTTGAAATCGAGAAGAGGCAATGGATATAGTTTCGTCTAGGAAGGTGAAACGTTCCCATGGAAACCATCAGGCTTGTTGTGAGAAGCTCTGGTTTGTGAGAAGCATATCCCCAAACCTGCCCCAAATGGGACAAAAAAATTACCATGGCATGTTGATGCCGCTCCATGACGGCATGCCAAGTTTCATGAATTTCAGACGAGTTTTGGATTTACTAGAATATAAAAACCAGGTATCTCAATGTTTGCGGCCGAGTGACGGTGGCAGGGTGATTGACATTCATTCCCATTTCTTGCATGGGACCTAAGCATGCAACCAAGTTCACATATTTGAATTTTCAACCAATTTATATGCATTAGAGGATGTGCCTGTAGTTCAAATTTGAATTATGCACATGAATGCATAGAAAACTCAATTGATCCATAAAAAAGTCCAGGCGAACCCCAAAAAATCACAAAAATTGACACAACACTCCTGTTGTTCTATGTTGACACTAGGAAAAAATTTGAAATCGAGAAGAAGCAACGGATATCGTTTCATCCTGAAAGGTGAAACGTTCCCTACCGAAACCATAACACTTGTTGTGAGATGCTCTGGTTTATGAGAAGCTTATACCCAAACCTACCCCAAATGGGACAAAAATTTTACCACGGCATGTTGACGCCGCTCCATGATAGCATGCCAAGTTTCATGAATTTCGGACTAATTTTGGATTTACTAGAATTACAAAAGCAAGTACGTCGATGTTTGCCAGAGAGCCACGGTGTCGTGGTGTTCGAAATTCATCTCCATTTCTTGCATGGGACATAAGCATAAACCCATGGACACATATATGATTTTACAACCCATGGTGCACCGGAGCATGTGCATGTAATTTAATTTTGAATTGTGCTCCAGAAATGGCTAGAAACCCAATTTAATATATAAAATGTTCAAACGAACCCTGAATAATTCCAATTCTTTTACGACACACATATAGTTACATGTTAACTACAAATAAAAGGTCTAGCAATTCAAACACCGTCCATTGCCGCTGTGACCCCATTATGTAATTGAAATCAAGATGAAAAATCAAGTAGATCCCACACAGTTTATTATCACCAACTATGTGAGATGCAGCACAAAATATCCTGGAGCATCGTCGGTATATAGTACGCCTATGGCTTACGCGAGAAGGTGCGTCGGCTACAGTCCATAGCCAGCATCTCAAGCACACTAGCTCGCTCCCCAAATATCATTTCATTGTCCAATCGTTGCCCGTGAAAGATGGGGACGTGGACCCGCTCGTGACGGCAACTTCGGTGGCCCACTCTGGCAAGAGCATGGTTGCAACCGCCAGGCACGTGCTAACAAGCTTCGTGAGGGCGACCGCTATCTGTGTCGGGGCGGCCAAGGTAGCCCAAACGACCGCTATTGCTTCTCAGGCGGCGACAGCAGCATCTGCCTCAGGGATAGCAACTGGCGAAAGCGGCACAGCAGCTGTCCGCTCCATTGCGACGGACTTAGCCCTAATGGAGGCCGCCCACGACCATGTCGAGGCTGTCCACGCCCAGCTCATGGCGGTCACCGCAAAAATCAAACGAAGCTTCTCCGACAACAATCGGCAACCCACGGCCGAAGAGATGATAATCGCCGAGAGAGTTCAAGCAGCCATCCGTTCCTGCGTGGCATACCTTGCCACGACGGAGCCTGTCAAAGCCCAGATCGCGGCCGCTAACGCCCAACTAGTGGTGGCCTATTCCAAAGATATGGCGGACGCGGATGGCGAGAGGCTTTGCCGAGTATGGTGCGATTGATGCCATGGAGCCCCTTCCCCAGGAGACCGTCGGGCACGAGCTGGACATGGAGTCGGCGGCGGAGATCGACGAGCATTGGCCGTAGTAGTACTCTTTGTTTTGTTTAATTAAGAGCGCTGGTCTTTAATTTGTTAGAGTAATGTTTAGGTCAGCTAGCTCTGTTAAATTGCTAAACTTGCTCGATTAAGAAGTGTGGGTGTGCTGTAGTCTCCTTTGTGTACCCAAATTATGCAATGACGTGGCTGACCACTGTAACCAGGGAAATTCAAAGCAAAAATTTTGACATTCAAACTCATCACACACGGGTTATGCTATCTGAATCGTTTGTGATGTTCACATATTGTACACAGTTCTGAATAAGGGACTGTGTCTGATGACACTTTGCGCGGCAGTTTTTTCGCTGAAGCGATTCCAAATGTTCGGCTTCCGCGGAAATATCTACCTCCCCGCCCCCGCCCCCTCCCCCTTACCAAAAGCCACATTCCCCATGTTTCTGCCTTCCTTTCCAAGTTGAAACCTTCACTCCTTGCTTGCAGCGCCGCCTCCTCGCCAGCGCCCCTCCTTCACGCTGCTCGGCCTCGTCTATCCAGGAAGGTAATCCGCACCTGACACCCATCCTCCTCCTCCTTCCACATCCCACATGCCCCAACCACCGTCATGACACCTTCCACCCAAATCACCGACCCCTCCACCAAATAAGCGCCGCCTTAAGCCATGGTGCACGCAGTATAGCCAGGATCTCAAGGAGCAATTGGCAGCGGAGAAGCAAATCGCGGCTGCACGCGTGGATGAGGTCGCGATGGCTGCCATTCGTGCCGAGCACCAGATCTCGGAGGAGCACCTTGCCATTTGCTAGCTACGCCGGTTAAGCATGCTTGGTTTACCCGTTGTGTGTGCTGCTCCTGCCTTTCCTTCACAAATTCTAGTGAATTGTGCTATCTAATTTTACCATGCAATCTGTTGCTCTTGTGTATATGTTCTATATGTCGTGCAGTGTGGTGCTCACTTATTAACTGTTTTGTTAATTAGTTGTCGTCTTCAGTTACTTGTTTGGTTCAATTCTGCAAATGTGATCTTCAATTCTTCAGGCTGCAATTTTGTATTGTCTTTCATGTGAGAAATAAATCGAATTTATCTTTACAAAATACATGAGAAACGAATACAACTGCTATATTTCGAAGTTGTCAAGCACGCTTGGTTTGGTTATACATTGTGTAATGTGGTGCTCAGTTAACATTTGGTTCATTTGTGTTGTGGTATTTAGTTAGCTGTTTGGTTCAATTCTGCAATGCGATGTTCAATTATTGTGGGTGCATTCTGTTATTGTATACCATTTGAGGAATGAATTGAATTTGTCTGTAGTAAATACATGAGAAACAAATACAATTGCTATATTTCCAAGTTATTAAGCATGCTTGGTTTGGTTAACTGTATGATCTTCTATTAGGAGTATGTTATATTGTGCAATGTGGTGCTCCGTTAATGTTTGGTTCATTTGTTGTGGTGTTTAGTTAACTGCTTGGTTCAATTCTGCAATGCGATGTCCAATTGTCATGGGTAGAATTTTATATTGTTCTGCATGTGAGGAATAAATCGAATTTGGCTGCACTTAATACATGAAAAACATGTACAAGTGCAATATTTCCTAGTTCTTAATCATGCTTGGTTTGGATAAATGGCTTTTCCATGTGGCTTGAATTAACCTGATGAATATGCAATGTGATTATTTTTCATCAACATATTTTACTGATAGCATGTGAACCCTTACTTAACCTGATGACTAACTACCTTATATGGGTTGTAGGGAAACAATGGGAAGCACTGAGGTTTACAGTCGAGGTTAGCACATGCATGGTCCGTTGTCTAATAGAACATTATTGTGAAATTGCAGGAACCATTCTAATATTTAGGTTTTTAACAATTTGCTCATGCAGATGTAGGTCTTGCTGTCAGAGGTTTTGACCCACTGTTCGACCCTTTTTTGCATTTGGGGAAATGAGTTGTCCATGAATATCAATCAAGTCAAGAAACTCAGAAAGATTGTTAGGATAAAGAAATCAGCGACAAAAAACAACAAGATCTTTATCTACACAATGAAGAAGACATCAGTTCACCACAAGATGGTACTAACTATTATACCTTGCCTTTTTTATTCCTTTGCCCCATTTCCAATATAGAGAAGATATTTATGCACATCCTTGTTTTCAGGCCTTTCCAAAGTAGTTCACTGATGATTACCTCTCAAACCACCTCTATGGTCAGGAGGTGAGGAAGGTTTTCACACAACACCCACGGTTCAATATTGAAGTGTTCCTGAAGAGGACGAAGGACAGACGGTCAATCATCCACAGGCACTGGCCTAAAGTTGCAAAGACCCTCAACATGAATGAAGGCTCAATATTCGCCTTCCGCTTCAGCAGTTTTTCAAATGAGATGCATATGTCTATATACCGTCTATGATGCTAATTTCGAAAGGTTCTACATGTTGCATGTGAAACTTGGTGCTGGTGCAGTTGTGTAATGGGGTAGCTAAGTGCTGAAGCTATATCATGTTGTACTCTGATGTATTTCAATTATCAAATCTTGCTTCCTTAATATGGAAAGGAAATATATTATGTGCTTAATATGAATGTCAATCAGATTAATAAATGGATTTTTAATAATAGGGCAATTAGCCTGCTAATGGTGAATTAGCCTACTAATTGGGTTTTGCTATTACAAACGGTTATTGAGAAAATACCGTGGGCGATGACCTCAGGCAACGCACACAGTTTCTAGGAATAAACCGTGTTGGATCAATGAACAATCACACACGACCTTCTCTTGAAAACATTTTGCGTTAGGCCACCTTGTGGAAACATTTACCACATAAAAACTGTGCGTGATGGACAGCCTTTGCCACACAGTTTCTTCTACGCACCGTGTGTGATGCATTCAATAACACAAACGATAAAATTGTTAATATCGTGTGCAATGGCAACGCTATCCCAAACGATTTAGCGGGGAAAATTGTGTGTGATGTACATGTGAACGGAAACGTTTTCCTTGCAGTGACTGCGTGGGATGTACATACGAATGGAAACGTTTAGAGGGGACTGACTGTGTAGGATGTACTTGTGACCGGAAACAATTTCGCATGTATAATTGTATTTTTTTAGGTCTACGATACGTATTACCATATTTGAGCGCTCGTCGTTCGCACCCGACCTCATTTTGCCGAGCGTGTGTGCCAGGTGAGGGAGTCCGAGACTAAGGGGTCCTCGGGCGTCCGGCCTGTTGGACATGGGCCGGACTAATGGGCTGCGAAGATACAAGACCGAAGACTCTCTCCCGTGTCCATATGGGACTCTCCTTGGCGTGGAAGGCAAGCTTGGCGACCAGATATGAAGATTCCTTTCTCTGTAACCGACTTTGTACAACCCTAGTCTCCCCCGGTGTCTATATAAACTGGAGGGGTTAGTCCGGATTGATATATATACAATTATAGTCATACAGGCTAGACTTCTAGGGTTTTCGCCATTACGATCTCGTGGTAGATCAACTCTTGTAATACTCATATTCATCAAATCAATCAAGCAGGAAGTAGGGTATTACCTCCATAGAGAGGGCCCGAACCTGGGTAAACATTGTGTCCCCTGTCTCCTGTTACCATCGACCTTAGACGCACAGTTCGGGACCCCCTACCTGAGATCCGCCGGTTTTGTCACCGACATTGGTGCTTTCATTGAGAGTTCCACTGTGCCGTCCTCAAAAGGTTTGATGGCTCCTTCAATCATCTACAACAATGTTGTCCAAGGAGAGGTCTTCTTCCCCGGACAGATCTTTGTGTTTGGCGGCTTCGCACTCCGGGCCAACTCGCTTGGCCATCTGGAGCAGATCGATAGCTACGCCCCTGGCCGCCAGGTCAGATTCGGGAGCTTGAACTATGTCACGGACATCCGTGGAGACTTGATCTTCGACGGATTCGAGACCACGGCAGTTGCTCCCCGTTGCCACGATGAACATGACTTAAATCTGTCATCGGGACATACCCAGGAAATTGCACTGGTAACCGCTCTGGCCATATATCCCGAGCAGATCGCGCCATCCGAGGACGGGAAGCTCAACCCCACCTCAAAAGCCGTAGATTCCGTGGCATTGAAGCCGCACACACACCTAAACTCGAGTGATGTCTGTGTCAGCGGAACTTCGGACTCGTTTCCGGCGATAAGTTCTGAACCACTTGCATTCGCATAGGTCGAGCTGGATCGGGCATCGATTGCCGAATTCCGCGCTACGGACATCTTCTGGCACTCGCCTTTAGGCGACGTGCTAAACTCATTAAAAAATCTATCCTTAGTGGGGGACTCACAGCCGAATTATATCCGGTTTGAACTGGAGGCTGATGACGGGGAATTTCGCTTCCCACCTGCCACCCACCACATAGCCACTGTCGAGGACTTAACTGACATGCTCGATTACGGCTCCGAAGACATCGACGGTATGGACGACGATGCAGATGAGGAGCATGGCCAAAACCCGCCATTTATCGGACGCTGGACGGCCACTTCTTCATACGATGTATACATGGTGCATACACCTAAAGAACCTAACGAGGACGACAAAGAAGATCCAGTCGAGGATAAACCTCCTGAGACACAGCCCAGACGCCGGCGTTAGCGGTGCCGCTCTAAGTCACGTCGTGCAAAAGACAGCAGTACCGGCACCGGAGAAAACAATACCCCAGACGATGCCGAAGACAATGAAGAACCTGTTGGGGCAACCTCCGAAAAGGATGAACGGGAAGACGAACACGTTAGCCCTGATGAACAGGCCATACACGAAGACTCGGAGGACAGTAATTATCTTCCGCTCTCCGAGGACGAGGAGAGCCTCGGCAACGAGGATTTCATCGTGCCTGAGGCCTCTTGAGCAGGAGCGCTTTAAAAGTCAGGTAATAGTCACTCCAAGGAGCCTGAAAAAGAAATAGCAGCAGCTTCAAGCTGACCAAGACCTGCTCAACGATAGATGGACAGATATCCTAGCAGCCGAAGAATACGGCCTCAAGCGCCCAACCAAGGGTTACCCAAAGCACAGATTGCTACCTTAGTTCGATGAGGAGGCGACTGAACCTGCACCACGCGGTCGGGACAATGCGGCTGACCGACCACAACGCGGTCGGGATAAAGCGGCAGCTCAAGCCGAACAGCAGTCCGCCTCACCCCAACAAAAAAACAGAGATAAAACAGCTCGGGGTCATGCACACGACCCTCGGCAGGACCTGGACAGTAGAGTAGGACATACCAGATCGATCTACGGATCGCGAGGACGAGCCTCGACACGCAACATCGGCTACCTATTTGGACGTGACAAGTCTAGTCACGCCCGGGCCGAAAACCGTAGACGGACTCCATCTGAGCTACATTGCGACGTGGCCCAATATAGAGGCGCCGCACACCCACTCTGCTTCATTGAGGAAGTAATGGAGCATGAATTCCCAGAAGGGTTTAAACCCGTGAATATCGAATCATACGGTGGAACAACTGACCCCGCGGTATGGATCAAGGATTTTCTTCTCCATATCCATATCAGAGCACACGCCGAATGTAGGACACGACCACTAAGATGAGCCATAGGTCACTCTTCTCTACTCTTTTCTAACTCCTCTCCATTTTCTACTATTTAGGATGGCGTACTCAAAGGAACAAGTTTGCACAACCGGATGAAGACACACCCTTTGGACGACACTTGAAGGAAGTCACTAGGTACCTGAACATTGGAATACCAAGCTTCACCGGGACCTACACCGCCACTTTACCACAAGAGGAGCGTTGGATGATTTGAGTTCAAGTTCCAGGAAGGGCATTCACGCCTGTTACTGAGCCCATAGAGTTTTTCCTTCGATGTACCAACCTGGAGTCTAGCAAAGAGCATGGCAGCCCACATCTCCATGGGACGCATCGGCGAAGTTTATCACAAGGAGCTTAAGGACACCATCTACAAGATATGTGGGCGCTGAGATGAGCAATGGGAGATGATCAGCACCAGGAGGGACATGTCCATTGCAGCTTTCATCCAGGAGTTAAACCAGCACATTCGTCGACAGGAGAACCAGATGTGCGCAAGCATGATAGACTTGAAGAAGGCAATAACCAGGAACATGGAGCTAGAAGAGGAAGTCAAGTCCACCCGCGACGGATAAGAGGAGGAAATCGCAATACTAGTGAAGAAGAATGATGACCTGACGAGGAAGCTAGGAGTATTCATGGGAGACCCCGCGCCAGGAAGACATGACGATCATTCTGATGACATTCGTTCTGATGACATGCGTTCTGAAGACTACATCATCATCGATGACACCGACTCCGACCCCGAAGATAGTGATGATGATTATGAAGACGAAGCTGGAGCAGATATCATGGAGTCTTCCACCGATCAAAATTTCTAGATGACCACCATATGAGTAGTAGTATTCCCCCAAGTATATGTTAGTAGTCCGAGCACTATAACGATAGTTAGATCGATTGTATGCCCTTGAATGATTGAATTGATTTGGTGTGATATGAATGTGTTTGTCTCATGTGCATATGGGTAGTGCTTTCTCATTAGACCTCATTCTATTCTAATCTCTCCCCTCTAAATCCATCAGATGCCTCCGAGACGTGACCCTGGATTTGTCTTCCCATCGGAGCTCACTCAGTTGATCCAACAGCAGAATGCCTTGATGCAGCTACTAGTCCAGATCCAAGGCAACAACAACAACAACAACGACCCGCTGCCACCACCTCCAGTTGACAACTAAGCCCATTTTCTAAGTTTGCAGCCACCGGTGTTTTCCAGAAGCACCGAGCCAATAGTTGCTGATGACTAGCTACACAGGATAGGAAGGGAGTTGACCACCACAGGTTGCACAGACTCGGAGAAGGTGCGTTTTGCCGCACATCAATTGGATGGACCCGCAGCCGCATGGTGGGAGAATTACACGACCACTTTCCCTATAGCCAATATCACCTAGGATCAGTTTCAGCAAGCATTCCACACTGCTCATGTCTCAACTGGAGCTATGGGTATGAAGAAGCGTGAGTTTTGCAACTTACACCAGGGAAATCGTACTGTGGCTCTGTACGTAGATGAGTTCAGTAAGTTATCTCGCTATGCCCCAGATGATGTGGCTACAGATGCCGCGAAGCAGGAGAAATTCATGGAAGGGCTGAATGATGAAATTAGCATGCATTTAATGGTGGCAACATTTAACAACTACCAGGAGTTGGTAGATAAGGCTCTTACGATTGAAGGGAAGCAGCAGCAGATTGAGAGTCGCAAAAGGAAGTATGGACAAGGGAAGTACAATTCAGGAGCTCAACAGAAGCCTCGTTTTACCCCGAACTCTGGAGGATTTACCCATAACCATGGAGGCCATACCCACAATGGAGGAGTTTCGCATAACCATAGTGGACCCAAGAATGGAAACGGGAATGGAGCAGGTAGCAGTCAGAACCGCCCTAACCCAGCCACACCCGCCAAGAAGGATTAAAGTCACATTACTTGTTTCAAGTGCGGGAAGTCTGGACACTACGCCAATGACTGTCCTGAGCTGAAGAATGGCAATGGGAATGGAAGCTCTGGGAAGAAGCCCAACCCTTTCAACAGGGGACAAGTGAACCACGTGAACGTGGAGGAGGTTGAAGAGCAACCAGACGCAGTGATCGGTAAGTTTTTGGTTGAGTCATTTACCGCTCTCGTTCTTTTTGATACTGGTGCATCGCATTCATACATTCCAAGGGGATTTGTGGACAAGTTTAAGTTACCCACCTTAGTCCTTAGGACACCCTTGCTAGTAAGCTCACCAGGTGCAGAGTATATGGCCAGCCGATGGTGCGATCGGATACCCCTAACCATTGGTAGCCATGTTTTCCCCTCCGACCTAATAATTTTCGAGTCACAAGGATTGGATGTGATACTAGGAATGGATTGGATATCGAAGTATGGAGGAAACATTGACTATGCTAGTAGGTCAATTCTACTCACCACCCTGGAGGGAAAAAGGATCAAGTATATATCCAGGCATGCGCCGAGGAGGACCCAAGTAAATTCTCTCACAGGAGTTGTACAGGAGGAAGTGCCTGTAGTGAAGGATTATCCTGATGTATTTCCAGAGGATTTACCCGGCATGCCACCAGATCGAGACATTGAGTTTTTGATAGAGTTGTTGCCAGGCACAGGACCAATATCGAAGAGACCATACCGGATGCCCGCGAATGATCTGGAGGATATTAAGAAGCAGATCAAGGAGTTATTGGAGAAAGGTTACATTCGACGAAGTTCGTCACCATGGGGAGCCCATGTGCTCTTGGTTGAGAAGAAGGATGGATCCTTGAGAATGGTTGTTGACTATCGTGCGTTGAATGAAATGACGATCAAGAACAAGTACCCGCTGCCGATGATCAATGATTTGTTTGACCAGCTACAAGGAGCTAAAGTGTTTTCAAAGATCAATCTGCGATCAAGATATCACCAGCTGAAGATCCGAGAACAGGATATACCTAAGACAGCCTTCACCACAAGGTACGGGCTATATGAGTACACGGTTATGTCATTTGGATTGACTAACGCCCCTGCCTATTTCATGAGTATGATGAATAAGGTGTTCATGGAGTTCTTGGATAAGTTTGTTGTGGTGTTCATTGATGATATTTTGGTATACTCGAAGAATGAAGAGGAACACAAGGAGCATTTGCGTTTAGTTCTCAAGAAGCTCAGGGAACATCAGTTGTATGCCAAGTTCAACAAATGCGAGTTTTGGTTGAAGGAAGTTGGATTCCTTGGACATGTTATATCAGGAGAAGGAATAGCAGTAGACCCCGCCAAGGTTAAGTCAGTCACTGATTGGCTATCACCCACCTCAGTTGGAGAGATCCGCAGTTTTCTGGGACTCGCGGGATATTATCGGAGATTCATTGAGAATTTCTCAAAGATTGCAAAGCCCATGACAGAGTTGTTGAAGAAGGACACCAAGTTTAAGTGGACCAAAGATTGTGAAGCAAGTTTTCAAGAGCTAAAGAAAGGTTTGGTTACAGCCCCAGTGCTGATTCTGCCAGATATACACAAGGATTTCCAAGTATATTGCGACGCGTCTCGCTTAGGACTTGGAAGTGTACTTATGCAAGACGGAAGAGTCGTTTCATATGCCTCGCGTCAACTTCGACCGCATGAGTTGAATTATGCACGCATGATTTGGAGTTAGCAGCTGTAGTGCATGCACTCAAGACATGGAGACATTTCCTTATTGGAAATCGATGTGATGTGTACACGGATCATAAGAGTTTGAAGTACATTTTGACGCAGAAGGAGCTGAATCTCAGGCAAAGGAGATGGTTGGAGCTCAAAAAGGATTAGGATATGAAGCTGCACTATCACCCAGGCAAGGCCAATGTCGTAGCAGATGCCTTGAGCCGGAAGAGTTATGCCAATACCCTCATAAGCGGAGGATTGCGAAAGGATTAGCCGAGGATCTCAGGGAGCTTCGTTTGGAGATAGTCCTTAGAGGTTTTGTTGCAGCATTGGAGGTTCAGTCAATATTATTGGGAAAGATTCGAGAGGCTCAGAAGGATGATAAGGAAATTGCCGAGATAAAGGAGAGAATGAGTGAAGGAAAAGCCAAGGGCTTTCGTGAGGACGAGAACGACACCTTGTGGTTCGAGGACCGTGTTTATGTGCCCAATAATGCAGATATCAGGAAGTTGATACTTCAGGAAGCTCATGACTCGCCATACTAGATACACCCCGGGAACACCAATATGTATTTGGATTTTAAGGAGCGTTTCTGGTGGACTGGTAGGAAGAAGGATATTGCCGAGTATGTAGCCGTATGTGATGTATGTCAGAGAGTGAAGGCAGAACATCAGAAGCCAGCAGGATTACTGCAGCTTATGCCGATACCCGAATGGAAGTGGGATAAGCTTGGCATGGATTTTATCACCGGATTACCCAGGACCCGATCGAGATATGATTCTATTTGGGTAGTGGTGGATCGTTTGACCAGTGGCTCACTTTATCCCAGTGAAAACCACTTATACAAGTGCGAAGTTGGCCAAGATATATATGACTAGGATCGTATGTCTGCATGGAGTTCTGAGGACCATCGTATCAGATAGAGGAACACAGTTCACTTCAAAGTTTTGGCATCAGCTGCACCAGACTTTGGGAACCAGGCTAGAGTTTAGTCCAGCCTTTCATCCGCAGACAGATGGATAGACCGAGATAGTCAATCAGATTCTGGAGGACATGTTGAGAGCTTGTGCGCTAGATTATGGAACTAGTTGGGATGATAATTTACCTTACGCAGAGTTCTCATACAACAACAGTTACCAAGCCAGTTTGAGGATGGCACCTTTCGAAGCTTTGTATGGAAGGAGGTGCAGGACACCATTGATGTGGGATGAAGTTGGAGACCGTCAGTTGTTTGGACCAGACTTGATCAAAGAGTCAGAAGAGAAGGTTAAGATGATTCGAGATAGACTGAAGGTAGCTCAGTCCAGACAGAAGAGTTATGCAGACTCAAAGCGCAAGGAGGTAGTCTACGAAGTCGGAGACAGAGCATATCCTCATGTATCACCTCTGCGAGGAGTTAAACGTTTTGGAGTCAAGGGAAAGTTAGCCCCGAGATTTGTAGGACCATTCCGAGTTTTGGAGCGTATGGGAGAAGTGGCCTACAAGTTGGAGTTACCCGAAGGACTGTCAGGAGTTCATGATGTGTTTCACGTTTCCCAGTTGAAGAAGGGTCATGCTGAGATGGCCGGTATTCCTCTGCGAGATACAGTGCCCCTGGAAGCAATTCAGTTGGATAGTGATCTGACCTATGAGGAGAAACCAGTCAAGATTCTCAAGTTTGCCTGTCGAGTTACACGCAGTAAGGTTATTAAGTTTTGCAAAGTTCAGCAGAGCCACCATACCGAGGATGAGGCCACCTGGGAACGAGAGGAAGAGCTACGCAAAGACCAGCCACACCTATGTTCTAGCAAACCCGAATCTCGAGGACGAGATTCATCTTAAGGGGGTAGGTTTGGAACATCCCAAATTTTCAATTTGGAATGTTATACATAGGTCATCATACGCATATCATATTTTATTGCATTTTGTTTTGCGATCATCAAAATTCTAAGCAACTCAAGGACCCACGGAGAGAGTTGGGGACTTCACCATTTTCATATTTGAATTTTTCCAAATATTGAAACAAGGGTCTTTTGATTTTATTATTTTTCTCTCCAAAAATATTTCAAATTAAAATATATGGGAGGAGATAATATGACATCTCCGAAATAAATGAAATATTGGAGGAAGAATGTTAACATCAACTAAATAATTTATTTTGGATTTTATTGCTATTTTATTCGAATTTGAAAAAATATGCATTTTTCAAAATTGCATTTTTAGGCCAAGAAAATGTTCACTTTGTTCTAAATATTTTATTTAGACGATGAAATTTTTTTTTGGCATCTTTAGATTTTTATTTTTATTTTATTAGGATTTTTCTCGGCGGAATCTATTTAAAAAAAGTTTCGGACCGACAGGGCCGAAGCGCAGCCGGCCCACTCCGGCGTCGCTGCCATCGTCGTCCCCGAGCCGGAATCCACGAGGGAGTCCGACGCTGCCGCGCCTCACGGCACCCTCCCGCACGGCACCTCGCCCCCCTTTATAAGCAGACCCGGGCCCCCCCTCGAGGCCCAAGCCGCCGCCGCCTGCCCTCGCCGAGCCGCCCCGCCTCTCGAGCGCCGCCGCCGCTGCAGCCCCGCCGCCGAGCCGCCGCACCCCGCCGTCGCCCGTAATGTAATGCCCTGCCCCGCGCCGCCTCGCGCCGCGCGCCACCGCCACGCTAGCCCGCCGGAGCCGCCCCGTTCGCCGAATCGAGCCGCCATTCGCCTGATCTCGTCCACCGTTTTTTTGGTTTTTAGGTAAAAACCTCGGTTTTCTTAAAAACCCTAGATCGGTTTATTTTTTTAGTTAGATCAGTTCGGTTCGTTTTGTCGGTTTAATTGTTTAGCGGACATTCGTCCGTTCGTTCATTTTAACGAACGCTATTCGCCGGTTAGGTTCAGGCAGTGAACGTTCGTTCGTTACTCTTTTCTTTTTCTTTTTATTTTTCGGCTAGGGACCTATCCGCGATTATTTTTATCGCAGATTAGCCCCTGATCTTCAAACCCTCGTAACTTTTCAACCGTTTGTCCAAATCCAGTGAATCCAATGCCAATATCTTTGTCACGAAACCCTCTTTCTGTTTAATGAACTTGAACAAGGTTTTGAAATTTTAAAATTTTGTTTCAAGCAGATTTGATTTTCAAAGTTCTTTTGACCGTAGTTTCAGTTTTGTAGCTCCGATTTGGTTGATTCTTTTTGCAAATCGAATCTCTTCAGTTGAGTTTTTAGATTAGATCTTCTTATTTGAGATTTACCCGTGCATCTATGCTTGATTTCTTATGTATGCTATTGTTTGTTTGCGATAGAATTCTCGGAGTGCGAAGCGTGCTACTACGAGTCACTAGGTTTTGCGGATCGTCAGCAAGGCAAGTAACACATTGATCATACTCTTTTCATACCCAGTTTTTATGCATTAGTTACAATCCTCAAACATTGCAGGATTAGGATGTGATTAACATGTGGGTATTGGGAAGTAGATGATGAGGTAGAACCTATTACCTGCTTTATTATCAGACCCTTGGGAGTTACTTCTACGTTACGCTTATATTGCCCTGCTATGCTCGTAGACGTGGATTGGGTTTGAGTGTATCCATGAAAGATGTGAGATTGTTAATTAGTGGTTCAACTTAAGGTGGCAACTTTAATACACATCTGGGTGGATTGTTGGTTTGGGCACGTGGGGTTATACCAGTGTTGTCCTAGGAGATCCCGGAGTTATACCGTGTGATCCTCCTATGGTCTGCCACCCATGCTCAAAGGGATCATAAGATTGTTCATGCTAGAAACTTCCGTGTGCACCCACAAGCTATTATGGGCTCTAGCATAGTTGAGTATGTTGCATGACCTCTTCTAGTGGTAGGCTAGTAGATGTAGGGGATGTAGGTTGGTACTGTCTACCCGGGGTTAGAATTAATGTTTCTGAAAGACCGTGTCTCGGTCATCCGTTTCTCAAACACCATGTAGTGCGAGAAATCCAACGGAGGAGATCGACTCTTGTGGGGAAAATTGCGCAAACCTCTGCAGAGTGTACAAACTAATCGTGGTTAGCCGTGTCCCCGGTTATGGACAACTTGAGTATCTGGTTCTTGGATTATCATGTGGATCTCATCACTCTAATTTAATTTGTTGGGTTGATAATTACTTTTAATTGGGATTGAGATGGGGGTGCCATTCTCAATGTTTCAACTACCATGATAGTTAAATAAAATATATTCCATTGTTGTAGGGAAAAATCAGCTTTTCGCAAAACAATATAACCATAGAGCCTCCACCAGCCATTATGCATGTAGTGATAGCATTTATCTTTTTCATTGCTCTACTGTGTTATATTGCCAGCATATTCCATGTGCTGATCTGTTTCGGGCTGCAACATATCATGTTGCAGACTTTTCAGACGAAGAGTAAGGTGCGCTAGGTCCTTTATCGTGCACTCAGCTATGCCGTTGGAGTTGATGGACTCACTGTATCTTCCAAGCCTTCCGTTGTTATCTTATTTAGATGGCCTTAAGCCATATTTATTATAATAAGTTCTCTCTTGAGACTATCGATGTAATAAGTGTGTGATTGCTACTCTGTTATAAATCCTTTGAGTATTGAGTGTTTCCGCATTGCCGATCCAGGGATGACACTGAACACAGAGACTTGACCGTCTGAGGTCGGGTCGCTACAATTATCCTTTACCATAGGTCACGCAAACGTTGGTCATCTCATGGAATCTATCGGAGTTCCGGTTCGTGCACTCACCTAGGGGCTATTCCATCAAGGAGTCCCCTCACCGAGGACAGGCGGCGCAGACGTGCGACAGGAGGTCCAAAATAACTTTTTGTAGACCACACTCTTTTATTTCGAGCCTGTGAAGTGCCTTTTTCCTCCGCCTTCGACCCCGGGCATGTCAAATAGCCAGGGGTGCGGCTTTGTTATCTATAAAATAATGGTTGGCATATCACTCAGGTCCCGGTAAACATAATCGACATCCAGCATTCGCTTTTTTCTAAAAGAACTGAATTTGGCTCCTGTGGTTGTTTCACACATACACCTCGGCATAACTTGCCAGGGGCTCGGTATGGGAACAAATGAGTTGCCGACAAGTCCGAACAACTTTATAGCGTACTTCGGTGTCGTGAGTTTGCCCTTATATGCATCAGCTCCGAATCATGTCTTGGGTCAATAGTTAGGTTGCCTGGCTCCTGTGCTTGCTACCTTACGTTCCGCTCTATCGGCTAGGGTAGTAAAGGGAGAACTACTGTGATTGTGTTTCCGGTTCATCTGCTTAAACACCTCAGTAGAGAAAGCCGAAAACTGACTGTCATGATGCGGCGAGAGCTGGTCAACCACTCGATGACTTAACCAAATCTCTCGCGATTCCCCCGTATTACACGAAGGACCTTCTTTCAGGTCATACATGTAACGTGTCGCATTGGGATAACCGCGTACATAATAGGGTCTATATCGTAGATCCACCATAAAACTCCTATGGCTAAGTGAAAGTGTTAACGCCCTATAGTCCGATTGCCTAGTTCACCGCATTGACACCTCCTTTATGGACCAAAACGTTGGGTTAAGAGTGATCATCAATTGCTTTACCGAACACCCCCGTAGTTTCTACGAGGGGGCTGAAGCCGACGACTAGAAAACTTTCAGATTATATAAAAACGGCCGCACAGGAGTATTCAAAGCTTTTAAGCAACTCTAAAATACCTTTATTATTTCATAATATTGTCTTTCATAATTTCAATACATCTCACTTGAATATCATGTCTTTCGAGCACTGACCCTCTATCAAGCGGGCAGCCTCTAAGACATCCTCGAAATAATGCTCTGGTGCGTGATGGTCCTTGCCCTTGGGTGGACTCTTCGCTGTAACATCGATGGCCTTCATCTTCGTCCAGTATGTCTTAACACGTGCAAAGGCCATCCGTGCACCTTCAATGCACGTTGACCGCTTAACGGCGTCGATACGCGACACCGCGTCAGCAAGTCGCTGCACCAAACCAAAATAACTATCCGGAATTGGCTCGATTGGCCACAGCCGGACCACGACATCCTTCATGGCAGCGCCGGATATCTGGTGAAGCTCGGCCCATTGGGTCATATGTTCGTTCAGCAACAGTGGGCGCTTTGACGCACCGAATTGCGACCAGAAAAGCTTCTCCGTTGCATGCCCTTCTTGCGCTTGGTAAAACTGCGCTGCATCGGAAGGACTCTTCGGCAAATCCAATAAAGCGTCTGGAGAACTCCACACTTGATTAAGCGGGGCATAATTCGGATCACCGAACTTAGTTTGTAATAAAAATGGCTTACCAGCCGTGATCTCCCCAGCTTGCCGGATCTCCTCCCGGGCCGCTCTAGATTCGGACCGTGCTTCTTTTTCCTGTCGTAAGGCCTTGTCAAGATAAGCCGTTTTGGCTTTATTATCCTTCTCGAGAAATTCGCAGCGGCTAGCTGCATCCTTTAGTTCAAGCACCATCGAGGATATCTTCTCCTCGTACTGGTGCCGAGCAGCCTGTTCAGCCTTTAACCTGGGCCTGCTCCTTGGCCCGGGCTAGCTCAGCCCGAAGGATCTCGACTGCGGCAGCACCATCTACACATATGTATATCTCATTATGCAATTCTTCGCGTCATGCTTATGTTATAAACACGTGCATATTATGACTGCCCCAAAAACATATCTTGCGCCTTGTCAAGCCGCCTGTTGATAAGCGTGATGTCATTATCCGCCTTATCAATCTTCTGTTGCAAATCTGCAACCTCTGTAGTCCGGAGATTAGCTGGGGAGGTCACAGCCTGTGTTCCAATTAATCAGATTATTTCTTGGGCATATCTTTTGATCCTCTGATTGCCTCCCTTGGGAGGCCAATCAGAGTCTCAGGGGCTACAATCTATACACAGGTGCATTTCGTGAATAAAACACAATCGAAAATATTACAGTACAAACCTCGAAGCCTCTTAGCAGGCTCATGAAGGCCTCATCCAATCCGTTTTTCACGGACAGGAACTTTTCAATCACCGTGCCCATCAAGGTACGATGTTCCTCTGAGACGGACGCCTATCGCAACATGTTCGTCAATATATCCGGCGCTTCTGGATCTCCGGAAGCTGATGTAGGAGTACGGCCTCCCTTTGAAGAGATATGTTTATTCGTCCCTCGAGTTGTCTCCATGTAGCGACCCGACCTCAGATGGTCAAGTCTCTGTGCTTCAGTGTCATCCCTGGATTGGTAATGCTGACACACACAGTACCCGAAGGATTTATAACAGAGTAGCAATCACACACTTATTACATCAAATGTCTCCAAAAGAGAACTTATTACAATAAATATGGCCTTAAGGCCATCTCACACGATAACAGCGGAAGGCTTGGAAGATAAAGTGAGTCCATCAACTCCAACGGCATAGCTGAGTGCACGACAACGACCTATCGCACCTTTACTCGCCATCTGAAAAGTCTGCAACATAGTACGTTGCAACCCGAAAACGGGTCAGCACATGGAATATGCTGGCAATATAACACAGTAGAGCAATGAACAAATAAATTCTATCACTACATGCATATATGGCTGGTGGAGGCTCTAAGGTTATATGATTTTTGCGAAAAGCCAATTTTTTCCTACAACAAAGGAATAAATTTTATTTAACTATCATGGTAGTTGTTAAACATTGAGAAGGTTCCTCCAACTCAATCCCAATTAATCATCATGATTAGACCCAATCAAATTATATTAAGAGTGATGAGATCCACATGATAATCCAAGAACTAGATACTCAAGATGTCCATAACCGGGGACACGGCTAACCATGATTAGTTTGTACAATCTGCAGAGGTTTGCGCACTTTTCCCCACAAGACTCGATCGCCTCCGCTGGATTTCTCGCACTACATGGTGTTTGAGAAACGGATGACCGAGACACAGTCTTTCAGAAGCATTAACACTTTACCCTGGGTGGACAGTTACACCTACTTTCCCTCTACATCTGCTAGCCCACCACTGAAGAGGTCATGCAACATACTCAACTATGCCAGAGCCCATAATGGCTTGTGGCTGCACACGGAAGTTTCTAGCATGAATAATCTTATGATCCCTTTGAGCCTGGGTGGCGGACCGCTGGATGATCACACGGGTACTCTGGAATATCCTAGGACAACACTGGATTCTCCAGGTGCCCAAACAAGCAATCCACCCAGATGTGTATTAAAGTTGCCACCTTAAGTTGAACCATTAATTAAGAATCTAACATCTGTCATGGAATACACTCAAACGCAATCCACTTCTACGAGCATAGCATAGCAATATAAGCATAACGTAGAAGTAACTCCCAAGGGTTTGATATTAAAACAGGTAATAGGTTCTACCTCATCATCTACTTCCCAAACCCACAAGTTAAGAGATCCTACTCATGCAATGTGTGAGGGTTGTAGCTAATGCATAAAAACTGGGTAATAAAGGGGTATGATCAATGTGTTACTTGCCTTGCTGACGATCCGCAAAACCTAGTGACTCGTAGTACCACGCTTCGCACTCCGGGAATTCTATCGCAAATAAACAATAACATACATAAGCAATCAAGCAAAGATGCACGGGTAAAACTCAAATAAGAAGATCTAACCAGAAAGTTCAACTTAAGAACTCCGGTTTGCAAAAACAAATCAAATCAAACGGAGCAACGAAACTCAAACGGCGAAAGAAACAAGATCCGATTACTAATCTGGACTAAAGTCAAATTTTACTGTATCAAAATCTTGTTCAAGTTGGTTAAACGGAAAGAGGGCTTCGAGACGAAGATCTAGGCGCTTGAATCGCCTGATTCCGATAAATGAGCGAAAAGTTATACTAGAACGAAAATCGGATCAGAAATCGCGATCGAAAATAATCGCGAAAATCCCGAGAAAAAGAAAAAACTGACGAATGGACTAACGAACGAACGTTCGCTGTCTGTGACTAACGGGTGAACGGCGTTCGTTTAAACGAACGGACGAACGTCCGCAAAATAAATAAACCGACGGAAAAATCGATCTAAAGAAATAAATCAGAAAAAAAAACCGGGGTTAACCGTGGAAAACCGGCCGGTCAACGGCGGTCAATGGCGAGATCCGGCGCGGCGGCGGCGGCTCTGGCGACGGCGGGCGGCGGCGCAACAGCGGCGGGTGGCGGCGGCGGGTGGCGGCGTGGAGGTGGGAGGCAGAGGCGGCGGCGCGCGGCAGCGGCGGCGGGGCGCGGTGTGCTGGCGGGTGGGCTGAGGGGCAGGGGTCCCTGGCTTATAAAGCCCCCCTGGCAGAGTCCCGGCCGGGTACGGCCCGGAGTCGGTTTCCTTTTTTTTAATATTCCGACGTGCAAAAAAAGAAAAAAAGAAATACTAAACAGACTCCAGAAATCCCGAAATAAATTTTCCCCATCCTCTAAAAATATGCCGGACAAGCTGAACATTTATATGGGCCTATAATGCAATTTTGAAAAACACGTATTTTTCCTAATTCAAATAAAATAGCTATAAAATCCGAATAACATCAAATATTTGATTTTAATATTTTTCCTCCAATATTTCATTTATTTTGGAGAAGTCATATTCACTACAAGAAATATGTCAACTAGTGAACTTCTGTCAGTGACCCTGGAAGAATTGGTCATAGATCTATGACCATTTGAGACCAATTGGTCAAAAGCTGTTCGAGGGGCTCCAAACCCTAAACCATTGCGACCATTTTGGTCAGAAAGGTCGTAATTTCCTTACATGAAATGGTCATAAAGCAAACAGCGCTAGTTTGCTGCCTTATTTCTAGTTGTTAACGACCAATATAGATGGTCATAGCCTTGTAAATTGTGGTGGGTTGCGATGACTAGGCGCCATCTCATCAGTTTTGCCTATGTGTCATGTCCATGTGTCAATTTTTGCCCTAGGTTGTGAAGCAACCTATATTTCTGTTATTCCAAAAATTCCCAAACAATTCCCATAAATTGTTTGGATCATATCTTCATCAAATATGTCAAAAACCTTCCTTGCCTAGTTCAAAAATAGTTCAACAATATTCATTTTCCTATTCTGTTCAGAGTATAACTTTGTGAAGGAAGTACCACTTTGGCATGTCCAAATACTATCCATTTTCTACAGTGCTTTCCTATGCCCAAATAACCATCCTCCACCAAATGCCAGCTCAATCAATTCATTATTTTGAGCCCAGCTTCAACATTCGTATATATGTCCAGTGTGGTACTTTTCAAAGCAAGTAGCACCTAGGCTCCTCCTTTTGAGCTGAAAATTTGTGAAGACGGTCTTCTTAGTAATTGATCATCCTCAGCCAAAACTCACGCCCATTAGCCATGTACATTTCCCGTACCGCTAATCAAACACTTGGCTGCTAATTAATGTTTGAGCATCGATCGGTCTCCTCGTGAGAATCTTATGTTGTAATTTTCTTCCTAGCACCTACCTAGGGAGTGCCCAACCCACTAGACATGCTTAGGCCACCCAGAACACATGGCAACGTCACGGTCATGCGGTGACCACGCGGCGGGCATGCGAGTTAACGCGCTCTAGAGTTGGGGCCCTCGGCCACCGCCCAAACCTCGACGTATCGCCACCAAACCATGTATTTATGATAAAATAGGTACTTATGTAACTAGAATTGATTTTTGGAAAAAATAAATAGCAAACTATGAGGTAGCTGCAGTTCAAATTTGACCCGCTTCCAACTGAATCGGCGGAAATTTATCTTTTTCACGAGAGGCGGATCAAAACTTTTTACACCCAACCATTTTGTCAATTGTGCATTAAATATGTCCTAGTATTTTATAAAATTGATTTGGTCCAATTTTGCAACAATTATTTGGGAGGTCCTTCACAAAAAAACCTCCTTTTGGGCACTCGAAAAATGGAAAATGGTTTTTTCGTCCAAAGAAAATGAAAAACTTCCTTAGGCAACATTGTTTGCCATTCCAATATGCACCCTTGTGCACAATATGAGATCATTTGAACAAACTATGCCATGAATGTGGCCATAAGATTGATCATGTGGCTTGAAAGCCATTTATCTCCACACGTGATAGCTCGTTTCCGAGAACACTTTTTAAAAGTAATTGCCGTATTACAAGTTTGTTATTTTTCCTGGGTACTTGGCCACATATAATGACACAATGCGAAGGTTTCCCAATTTTTTGATTTTTTTTTGAATTTTTTATGCCCGTTTCAAAATGCGGTCAAAACGGCGGGAATGACCATTCCTAGCTAGTGTTTGAATCTTAGATTTTTTTTTTGGTGTTTCTCTGATTAAATAGATACTTATGTAACTAGAAATGATTTTTGGAAAAAATAAATAGCAAACTATGAGGCAGCTGTAGTTCAAATTTGACCCGCTTCTAGCTGACTCGGCAGAAATTTGTCTTTTTCACGAGAGGTGGATCAAAACTTTTTACACCCAAACATTTTGTCAATTGTGCATTAAATATGTCCTAGTATTTTAGAAAATTTATTTGGTCCAATTTTGCAACAATTATTTGGGAGGTCCTTCACAAAAAAACCTCCATTTGGGCACTCGAAAAATGGAAAATGGTTCTTTCGTCCAAAGAAAATGAAAACTCCCTTAGGCAACATTGTTTGGAATTCCAATATGCACCCTTTTGCACAATATGAGATCATTTGAACAAACTATGCCATGAATGTGGCCATAAGATTGATCATTTGGCTTGAAAGCCGTGAATATTCACGCATGATAGCTCGTTTCTGACAACACTTTTTTAAAATAATTGCCGTATTACAAGTTTGTTATTTTTCCTGGGAACTTGGCAACATATAATGACACAATGCGAAGGTTTCCCAATTTCTTGATTTTTTTATTTTTTATGCTCGTTTCAAAATGCGGTCAAAACTGCGGGAATGACCATTCCTAGCTAGTGATTGAATCTTAGAATATTTTTTTGGTGTTTCTTTGATTAAATAGATACTTATGTACCTAGAAATTATTTTTGGAAAAAACAAATAGCAAACTTTGAGGCAGCTGCAGTTCAAATTTGACCCGCTTCCAACTGAATCGGCGGAAATTTGTCTTTTTCATGAGAGGTGGATCAAAACTTTTTACACCCAACCATTTTGTCAATTGTGCATTAAATATGTCCTAGTAATTTAGAAAATTGATTTGGTCCATTTTTGCAACAATTATTTGGGAGGTCCTTCACAAAAAAACCTCCTTTTGGGCACTCGGAAAATGGAAAATGGTTTTTTCGTCCAAAGAAAATGAAAACTCCCTTAGGCAACATTGTTTGGAATTCCAATATGCACCCTTGTGCACAATATGAGATCATTTGAACAAACTATGCCATGAATATGGCCATAAGATTGATCATTTGGCTTGAAAGCCATGAATCTTCACGCATGATAGCTCATTTCTGAGAACACTTTTTTAAAATAATTGTCGTATTACAAGTTTATTATTTTTCCTGGAAACATGGTCACATATGATACACGATGCGAAGGTTTTCCAATTTTTTGATTTTTTTATTTTTTATGCCCGTTTCAAAATGCAGTCAAAACGGCGGGCTTGACCGTTCCTAGGTAGTGGTTGAATATTGGAAATTTTTTGATATTTCTCTGATTAAATAGATACTTATCTACCTAGAAATGATTTTTGGAAAAATAAATAGCAAACTATGAGGCAGCTACAGTTCACATTTGACCCACTTCCTCCTGAATCGGCGGAAATTTGTCTTTTTCATGAGAGGTGCATCGAAAATTTTGACACCTAACCATTTGGTCAATTGTGCATTATATATGACCTAGTATTTTAGAAAATTGATTTGGTACAATTTTGCAACAAATATATGGTAAGTCCTTCACAAAAAAAACTTATTTTGGACACTCAAAAAATGGAAAATTGTTTTTTCATGCAAAAGAAATAAAAACTCCCTTTGTCAATGTTGTTTGCCAATCTAAGATGTAAACTTGTCCAAAATATGACATCATTTGAACAAATTTTTGATAGGTCTTTCATAAAAAAACTCATTTTGAGCATTGAAAAATGAAATGAAAAATTTGTATGTAATCAATCATGACCAATTTATATGGTCAAAAAATATTTAAATTGTTTGGTGCGCTCTGATTGGTCCATAGGCATATCACACGGATCATGCCTCGACCACCGTTGGATGCTTCTAGATCTAACGGCAGCCCTCACCCCCTCACCCAACCGCAGCCCAAGTACCCAAACCCAAACCCGCACCCGCACTCCTCCTCCCTCACCCGCACTCCTCCTCCCTCGGCTCCTCGCCGCCGCCACCTCCTCCCCGTCCCGCAGCGGCGCCCACCGCGTCACCTGCCGGGCACCCTCGCGGGTGGTTGCGTCCGCGGCGACGACGGCGGCCTCGTCGTCCCCGGAGGCCGCGGTCGGTCGTCTCCCTATCCGCCTCTCTCCCCAACGCCAGACCAGAGAGATCTGCCTTCCTCCCGAACGACCGCGATCGGTTCCTCGTCGCCGCTGGCCCGCTGCCCCTCCCCCGCGGTGTACTCACATCTCATTTGGGATCTGGGATGGCCGCAGCCAGATCTGGGATGGCCGCAGGCACCTGTCCCTCCTCGCAAAGGCTATAGGCTTTGCCGGTATGGGACAGGAGGATTGCTTCCTCACGTTGCTTCTGCTTGGCTGTGCGTGAGGAGATGCCATGGACGCCGATGTCCAGCTCCACTGCTTTGACCCCCATCCAGATACGCCCCCTTCTCTCTTCCCCTCTTCGATCTGCCCTTCTTCCATTTCCTTCCCTGAGGCATGCATTTTCTCTTGTTTTTCTTCCTCACACAGGCACCTGCACCACGAACTATATGCAAGGAGAGGAGTGAGGGTGCTGCTGGGAGAAAATGGAAGAACGGGATGCACCTGAGGAGCGAGGGGTTGACATCTTGGTCCCTGCTTGACCGCGTTGTCTATGGTATGCCTTTGCTACTTTCCCTCTTTACAATTGCATGCCTCTGTTTGCTGCTAAAACAACAACCTTGGCCACCAATTGTTTGTTGTTTTGTTAAAATCTTTAGATCTGTATGCCTCGATTTTAGTAATTGCTATAGTAATTGGATCTGGTTGAACTAAAAATGGCATTGGGGACATCAATTGGTCATTTGGGTTCTCTGGTTGTACTACAATTGGGACTGAAATGGACACAATTTTTTTGCTTGTAGGATGGTGAGAAGGAGAAGGAAGGTGCTGCAAGTGCCAGGTGAAGGGGTCGGATGCTGCTGAAACCCTTGGTTGTGAGTGTCTCTATATAGGTTTCAACTGAATACTCTACTAGTGCTGGATGGATTTTCAGGTTGGATGGATCACTGTACTGCTGTGCAACTTCCCCTAGCTTCACATTGCAAGCCCAATGATTCTTGTGCCTAGGATACCCACATAACACAGGTTGCTATTTTTGCTTGCTGCCATTCACCATCCGACTGGAGTTTTACAACATGCAAATTGCATGTACGTCTGTTAGGTCAGCAGCGTGCTAATTGCTTGAGCTTTAGTACCACAAATGTGAAGTTTTGACCTTCCTATTGTAATGGTTAGCGTGAAACTAGAAATTGTTTCAAAACCTACCTGAAAGTTGCTTGCTTTGACATGTAGTCTTACTAGATAGTACAGTGGCTGTCGTCCAGAAAATAAATCTCTTTGGAAAATAAATATTACGAGACTACTCTGAACAATACTACTCCTTCAACTTGTACATACTCCTAGGCTGTTGCTGTATGGTTCCAAAAATCCCAGATAAAAATCTGGATGACATTTACATCTGTAAATACATACGTATCAAATCAGCACCACGGTTCCGTTTAGTGTGTATGCGTCGATATGTTTTAACTTTGACTGAAACAATCTGGATGGCACCTGCATCTGTAGATAAATATGAAGAAGAACCACAGTTTGGTTCAGTTTGTACGTGTGAATTTGGTTTAACTTTCACTGAAAATATATATGAAGAAATTTTGGTTTCAAGGTCCGTTTAATGATGGGCTTACTGTCCGACAATGTTCATTCTTCACTTATCCTTGTTATCCATATGGCCAACCAAGGCGCATGGTGCTCGCAAGTGAGGAATGGAGGTTGTTCAACATAGGCACGGAGGAGGAGGAGGACGGGCACGGACGGAGGAGGACAGAGCAAATCTCTTCTCTAGGTTCTTCTCCTTACCTTCACTTGTATGTGCTTGTGCTGCAGCTCACCCATGGTCTTGTTTCTCCTGCAGGTTAGTGAGCAGCATCAGGAGGAGGAGCTCAAGCACGACCACCAAGAGGCACCATCGCAGCAGCAGGTAGCATGTCCATCTCCACAGCCCTCTCCCTCTGCTCGCAATCCTTTTTATTAGAATATATTGAGTACATTCTGTCAACTTGTGTGTCAGTAAGAACGAAAACTAATTATCTAAGGTCCTGTTATTATTTCCTATATATGACATTGCTACTGGATTGCCTAGCGCCCCTGTTCATGGTGGGCTAAACTTGTATTTGCTCCTCCTGCTGCGTTTTGATGATCATGAGTGTGATGGATTTTGATGATCTCCTTGTACCAGATGAGTCTGTTGATGAAGCGGCAGCGTCTCCTCTAGAGGGTGACGCTGGCGGCGGTGCCAGTGTGCGGCTTCGACTACAACCTCCTCTCCGGTGAGTCCATCTCCTACCTCTAGCTCCATCTCTAAGCTCCTGTAATACCATGCTTTGTTTCATGCCGTGGCTTATTTAGTCTCTGCTTGCTGTGCCATGTGTATTGGAGCCTAAATAGCTTCTGTTAGGGGATAATCTACTGGTTATACCAAGATTTTACATGAAATTTTGTTCTGCTTATTCTGCTAAGCTTTAGAGATGGTAACATGGTGCTGCACTCTCAGGATCATCTTATGATACACAATCAATTTTTGGTGTGCTCAAATTTTTAATTTTAGTGATAAGGAAAGATCCTACCTAGTTTGTTGGCTCTCTCACTTGAGTTGGTTTAATAGTAGTGGCCTCCTGACTTGTAGTTGGGTAGGTGCCTGATGCATGTATCATGTGACATACACAGAATTAACTTTGACATAGTTGCTCTGTTACAGTAGATGGCAAGATGAATAGCTAGTGTCTGTTTAATTCAATCACGCACCTGGTAGTTTAATAGGTACTATTGATTGAATATGAATGTTATTCCTTATACTCAAATGGAACTTCGATCTGTTGTAACTTTGAATCATGCACCTTGCTCGTTTGCTGCTAAGTTTGTCATATGTGCCAATTCAATTCTCAATTTTGATGAATAGCCATATTCTGGATAAGTAGAATGATCTTGTTAATAATAATAATATGTAGAATGATAATATACCGGTGTTTCTTTACTTTTTATTTTAAAAGTACTCTGTATTCTATCAGTGACATACCTTTTGTTCTCTTTTGAATGCTCAGATGTTTTGCATCAGCCTGTCATTGCTAAGGGAGAAGCGGGACTTGGAGAAGAAATCTTTCCATTAAGCAGATTACATGTTTGGTTGCTGTGAAGTACCAGATAGGCTAGTTCTATTTTTTTCACGATCCTGGAGTATTTCAGCAGCGCCATGCAAATGCAGTAGCGTTAGGTTTCTGATTCACCTGGTGTAAAAACTTAGAGTTAGCCCGCAGTCAGTCAGTAGTAGCTCAGCCAGCCAGCCAGCCTCAAAGCGTATTGCTGGAATGAATGGTTGTAATAATAACATTGTATGTTGCTTTGATAATGTGTTAGAACTGGGCTAGGCCCAAGATATCTTGTGGTGTGATGTGTTGTAATGTCAATGGCATAATATTTGTTTTTGGATTGGATCAATTTTTTCGGAACTGGGCTAGGCCCAAGTTATATTGGACAATTATTTTTGAGGGAAAAACATGGGAGGCCCAACAAAGAAATGGCCCAAAAAAATACATGATCAAAAAGAAAATCTGCTGTTAAAAGGGCCACGCAAAGAAATCAATAAGGCTGAATTGTTGGGCCAGACCCATGTAGCTAATAAAAGCACAGGAAAAAATACATTAAAAAGGCCGAATTGTTGGGCTAGGCCCATGTAGAAAACCGAATTGGACCGGGCTGATTCTTGTGCCACATCAGCTTGCCACGCTGGATGCCTACGTGGTCTGGGGAGGCTGCTAGTGACCAAAATTTTGGTCAAAGAACCAACGACCTTTTACAGAAGGTCGTTAATTTCAGTTTACGACCGCCAGCTTTTGACCTTCTGTTTTTTGGTCAAAAAAAGGCCGCAAATGAAAAACAATGACCTTTCAGCGGCCAATAGTGAGGGTCACAAGTTGACATATTTCTTGTAGTGATTATCTCCTCTCATATATTTTAATATGAAATATTTTTGGAGAGAAAATAAATTAAAACCAAAGTGATCCTTGTTTCAATATTTGATAAAAATCAAATATGAAAAACGTGAAATCCCCAACTCTCTCCGAGGGTCCTTGAGTTGCTTAGAATTTCGAGGATCGCGAAACGAAAATGCAATAAAATATGAAATGCAAGAATGACCTATGTATAACATTCCAAATTGAAAATTTGGGATGTTACACTCTGGCTGTAGGCCGGACAGTTCGGGGCCTTCGTTGTTGGCCCCCGGACCCTGGGCTACCGAAGTATCACCTTCGGGTAGTGTCTTCATCACCCCTCGCACCACTTGTTGATCGGGAGAGACTCTCCGGGACGACACCTCGAGGTCGTCTGCCCTATTGCGCGAGGAGACCGGTGGAGGTGTCTCGCTTTCCATCATCTCCAGGAGAAGATCCCCCGAAGAAGAGGATTGGTGAAGAAGGTTGTGTGCCGAACTGCAACAACATATATTCTAGATGTTACCTTGGTAACAGGAAAGGAACGGGATATGTTTAAAACACCCTTGTTCACTTAAGATTTGGCTAGAGGCTCGTCCTCATCATGGGACTGTGCAACGATGTCGTCCTACAGGCCCGAGCCACCCGACAGGGGCATCCTTACCCTCTTAGGAGCCCTTTCCTCCCATTCTTCGGAGGCACCCCTTTTCTTTCCATGGGGAGAAGAGACGTTGACTTCTCCTTCCCTTTTGTCTTCGGACGATGGAATTTTGATTCCCCCGGACACAAATTCTGATATACCTTCGGAAGGGAGGCCACCTTGGACCTTCCCGCTCTCCGCCTTGTCCTCCTTCACAGGCACCTGACGCGGTGCCGGGGCCAGCATCCTTGGTAGCACGGGATCCGCTGAGTCTTCGGGAAGGGGGGCCGAACACCTAATTACTCTGCTTTCTTTATCCAGCCCTGGAAGAAGATAGTTTGCTCAGTAACGTATTACAGCATACTTAACTACAAAGTGTTCGAAAATCAAGTGCTTACCGAGGTATCCGAATGGTTGCAGTTGAGGCTGGTGTCCTCGATGGTGTCCGGCCACTGTTTTTGTTTCCCGAAAAACAACTTCCACATCCCTTTGTGTGTAGTGCCGACGAAGTGTTGGAGGGTTCATGGTCCTTTCGGATTAAATTCCCACATGTGGAGAGGCCTACGCTGGCGTGGCAGGACTCGGCGGACTAGCATTACTTGAATCACATTGACAAGATCGATGTCCTTCTCAAGGAGGGTTCAGATGCGGCTCTGTAGAGTCTGCACTTCATCAACTGATCCCCAGTCCAGCCCCTTATTAATCCATGATGCAAGCTGTAACGGAGGGCCGGAACGGAATGCGGGTATAGCTGCCCACTTGGTACCGCGGGGTTCTTTGACGTAAAACCACTCCCGCTGCCATTGTTTGGAAGTTTCGGTGAAAGAGCCTTTTGGCCAGAGAGTGTTGGTAAGCTTGCTTACTACAGCACCGCCGCACTCCGCCTGTTCCCCGTCGACTAACTTCGGCTTCATACTAAAGGTCTTGAGCCATAAGCCGAAGTGTGGGGGTATTCGGAGGAACGCCTCACATGTAATGATAAATGCCGTGACATGGAGGAAAGAATCTGGGGCTAGATTATGAAAATCTAGTCCATAATAAAACATGAGCCCCCGGACGGAGGGGTGAAGAGCGAATCCTAGCCCTCGGAGGAAGTGACAGATGAATACGACCCTCTCGCCTGATCTAGGAGTCGAAATAACCTATCCTTGAGCAGGAAGCCTATGGGGGATCTCCGCGGTAAGGTATCTGGCCGCCCGAAGCTTCGCAATGTCCTCCTCTGTGACAGAGGAAGCCACCCATCGGCCCTGTGGGTTGGGTCCGGACATGATTGGGAACCTTGAAGCAATGAAGTTGAACCTTGGGTGCTAGAACTCGAGGTTGGAAAGGCTGAGGAGAGGTTTGGCATAAAAAAGACGGCCCTTGGCTCCTTTATAAAGGCAACGGGTATCGGACGCCTCTTCCTATGCCTGAAAACCCGCCTATTCCTAAGGAATGATCCCAATGGGATGGTTGCATTAACCACGCTTGTATTAATGAGAATCCCGCAATAAGGGGACACGATCTCTACTTCGACAAGACGTGCCAATAAAAATCACGCCTCTAAACGTGGAACGGCAGGACAAGAAATGGTTCGAAATAATGACCGGACAAGCGTGATGTCACGTTACAAAAAGTTGTCAGCAGATTGGACTCGTGAAATATTATACTCTCTGCGGTTGTGTGCGGTACTTGTGTTGCCGATCTGGACATGTTCGTTGCGTCCGAAGACTATCTTTGAGTATTCGGGAAAGGGAACCCGCCTTGCAAGGCCGAAGACAATCTGCGCGCCGGACACCTCGTCATTGAAGCCTGGTTCATGGGCTACTGAGGGAGTCCGGGACTAAGGGGTCCTCGGGCGTCCGGCCTGTTGGACATGGGCCGGACTAATGGGCTGTGAAGATACAAGACCGAAGACTCCCTCCCGTGTCCGGATGGGACTCTCCTTGGCGTGGAAGGCAAGCTTGGCGACCAGATACGAAGATTCCTTTCTCTGTAACCGACTTTGTACAACCCTAGTCCCCCTGTGTCTATATAAACCGGAGGGGTTAGTCTGGATCGATATATATACAATTATAGTCATACAGGCTAGACTTCTAGGGTTTTAGCCATTACGATCTCGTGGTAGATCAACTCTTGTAATACTCATATTCATCAAGATCAATCAAGCAGGAAGTAGGGTATTACCTCCATAGAGAGGGCCCGAACCTGGGTAAACATTGTGTCCCATGTCTCCTGTTACCATCGACCTTAGACGCACAGTTCGGGACCCCCTACCCGAGATCCGTCGGTTTTGACACCGACACCAGGAGGGCATATCCCCGATGGTTTCTAGGTCGTGTGGGAAGGACCCCCCTATCGCCATCACTCACTAGGTGATGGTTCCAAATGCCGTCGCATAAAGGGGTTAAAACCGTTTGTATAACACCGACGCGTACCAGTGTACAAACATAGAAGCATCATGTATATTATTTTAACAGCAACAAAATTAAACATAAGACTTTTATCATAGAACTTTTACCATATACTTCTCATGAATAAGTAAAATTTAATCACACAATCGAAGTATAAAGAAAAAACTCTACTAACAACCAACAAACTATGTTCTCAGTCAACTTTGCAACTAAAATTCATCATCTTTTCAGGAAGGGTCACGTATCGGAGCCTTTAGGCAAGTCCACATACTCAACCATCATATAGTCTTCTATGATTGCTAACACTCACCGCATACACATGAGCAAAACGTTTCAACCGGACACATGAGAAGATAGGGGCTTATAGTTCCGCCTCCCAACGTATTCACCTCAAGGGTGATGTCAACAATAATAACTCATGCTACCCATATTCAACTGGACATATGTGCCTAGATCTTTCCTCACCACATGATGATTGCCAAAGGAGAAGATAAAAAGGAATAGAAGGAAAATGTAACGCCCACGATGCGGCTATATCTCCCACGTGTCGAGGCACGACTTAGAGGCATAACCGCATAGTGGTTTTGTCGCAAGAAGGGTCATCTTCACACAATCCCATGTAATGAACAAGAATGGGATAAAGAGTTGGCTTACAATCGCCACTTCACACAATACATAAATATAATTCATACATCATCCAAAATACGAACATATAGACCGACTACGGTCAAGATCCAGATGAAAATAAGACAACCCCAAATGCTAGATCCCCAATCGTCCCAACTGGGCTCCACTACTGATCATCAGGAAAAGACACATAGTAATGACCACGTTCCTCGTCGAACTCCCACTTGAGGTCGATCCCATCATCTGCACTTGCATCGTCGGCACCTGCAACTAGCAACGCTATAAGAAGGGCTGAGCAAAAGCGGCAACATAGCCAAACAACGGTTTGCTAGGAAAGGATGGTTAGGGGCTGACATGGCAATATGGGAGACATGATATAGCAAGTGATAGGTAACGCAGCATGGCAATAGAGCGAACAACTAGCAAAGCAAAGATAGAAGTGATTTCGAGGGGTGGTCATCTTGCCTGCAAGGTTCTCAGCGTTGTCAAAAGCTTGATCCTCGTAAGCGTACTCAACAGGTTCCTCGTTCACGAACTCGTCTCCCGGCTCTACCCAAGACAAGAACACGATCAAACGGAACCACAATCAATCACGAGAAATGCACAAACAACATGATGCAAAACATGTATGATATGCAAGATATGATATGCGATGCATATGCGTGCTCCGGAAGGAAAATGATGAACAAGGCAGTAACTTGGCAAACCAAGCATGCCACTGGAAAGATGAGATGATTTTGGTCGAAATCGATATAAAGATCACCGGAAACGGATGCACGGTTTGCAAATGGCAAGCAAAACAAGAATGACACGAATCTGCGATTAACAGCATGATAGCACTTAAAATGCAACAAGTAACAATGCTACAGCCCTCCAACATAGCAACAAAGCATATGACAGTAATATACAGGAGATGCTTGACAAAAGATGAACACTAAGATACGGCTAGTTCACAACATATCAAGCTCAAACAAGCATGGCAAAAGTGCAAAAGATAACAGGTTCACAGACTCGGAGAAATTACTGGACATGACTGAAACAGCATCAGGTAGCAATGTTCAGATCACGAAATCAACATGCTGCAGGAACTTAACATGGCAAAACAAGGCATGGAAGTATTCTACTAAATTCATATGACAAAAGTCCCTTACTGACCATAAGCCAAAAACGACCAGAAGATATGATGGCAAGCATGTAAACATAGCAAGTTCCGTTAGCAGGTTTCAGACTTTGCAGAAAACAGAGCATGGCAGAAACAATAATATGAGGACATGTTTGTGAGCTTGATGCACTCACTACAGAGCAATTCATGACAAAACAATCATACCTACAGCAAGATGGCAAGTTTATGAAGCTATCCATGGCAAGACGAAATACATAGCATGTATGGATCAACTACAACAAGCTTGGCAAAAATGAATATCATGTTAAGAATCTGCCAGAAATATTTTATAGCAAAAGTAGAGCAAGATTGAGTCATGCTATGGCACTCCATAATTGCAAACAAGGGCAGGAATGGATCAATTACAACTATATCTACGAAATATCCTTACTTAACATCACCAAAATATGCATGGATCTCTCTGTAGCATCAAGTTTACATGGCAACAAAATAACAGCAGACAAAGACTTGGAGAAAATACAGTCCCTGAAATCAGAAACATTACGGGGCCTAGTTTGCATGCTTGTGCTAGTCACCAAAGAGATCCCAAAAATACATGGCATATACCACTGGAAAGATGGCATGGCATACAACAAAACACATGTAGAGATCATGCCCATAAGATGCACAGATTAAATAATACAAAAATGACAAATCTCCAAGTTCTGTTAAGAACCAGCAGATAACAGCAACTAGCCCTCTTGCAACAGAGATTTGGGCATCAAGATAACCTCTAATGAACATGGTGCAATTGAATAAAATGTAGACCATCACGAGACGAACAATTTGACATATTACACGCGTGAAACGGAGCTATGCACAGTGAGTTATGCAATGATGAACATGGGCACATGCTGGAAAATATCAAAGACAGCAAATTCGGGGGGGGGGGGGTCTCGGGTCAACCTGCTACAGTAGTTCTGGATCGAGATCTCAGGGAGCTCGCCGGCTCGGGCTCGAGCTCGGCCGGAGCGGCGCCGGAGGAGGAGGCCGGAGGAGGGGAGGAGAGGCCGGAGGGAGGAGGAGGCGAGGCGGCGCCGGCGCCGGCGGCTGGCGCGCTCGGCCGCGGGGTGGCGCACGGCGGCGGAGTACGGCGGCGAGGTCGCCGGCCGGCGAGGCGGCGGGGACCGCCGGCGGCGCGGGGCGGCGGGTCGCGCGGAGGGAGGCGCGGGGCGCCCGGGCCCGGGAGGGCCTCCCGTGGGCTTCGGCGGGCCGCGGGCGCGCGGGCGTACGGGCGACGGCGCGCGGTGACGTGGCAGCGCGTGCTTGGACGAGGGCGGCGGCGCGGGCTTCGTCCGGCGGCGGCTGGACGCGTCCGGCCGCGGAGAGGAGTGGGTTAGGGTTTCGTCTGCGTTTGTTAAACGGGAGAGATGCACATATATAGGTAGATGGAGCTAGGAGAGTCCAAATGAGGTGCGGTTTTCGCCCACACGATCGTGATCGAACGACCTACAGCATGGAAGAGAGTTTGGTGGGTTTTGAGCTGGTTTTTGAGGGGGGGGGTTGCTGCAACACACAAATGAACTTTGCGGATGCCCGGTTAACCGTTGGAGTACCAAACGACCTCCAAATAGAACGAAACTTGACCGATGGTCTCCGGGTGGTATACTAAGGCCACTTGACAAGCCTCGGTCCATTCCGAGAATGTTTGACACCCGCTCACGAAAGAAAACAAGACGGGTGCACCGGAGGAGATAGGAGCGCCGGATTGCAAAACGGACAACGGGGAAAATGCTCGGATGCATGAGACGAACACGTATGCAAATGCAATGCACATGATGACATGATATGAAATGCATGACAAGAACAAAATGCAAAACGAAAAACAAAACCCGACCACGGAGGGAATATCATAACGCATAGCCGAATATGGCAAGAGTCGGAGTTACAAATATGGAAAGTTAGATGCGGGGTGTTACATAAAACGACTCTTTGCATAAAAGTAAATTCATAGAAGTAAAAGATAGGCCCTTCACAGAGGGAAGCAGAGGTTGCCATGCGCTTATTTTTTTTGTATGCTCAATCTCTTAGTGCAAAAGAACGTCACGTTGCATTGCCCCTTGTGATAGCGACCTTTATTATGCAGTCTGTCGCTTTTATTCTTCACCTTCACAAGTTCATGCAATGCTCAATTTTCTCCTACACTAAATGATCTCACACATTTAGAAGCAATTTGTATTGCCTTTTTGCACCAATGACAACTTATTTGAGGGATCTTGCTCAATCCCTAGGTAGGTATGGTGGACACTTGAAAATAAGATTTGGGTGTAAGGGTTTTTGGATGCACAAGTAGTATCTCTACTTAGTGCAGAATTTTTGGCTAACAAGATAGGGGGCAAGCATCACATGTTAAAGGATCTATGACAATATGACTTCTATGTGAATATGAACAAACATATCATTAAGTTGTCTTCCTTGTCCAACGTCAACAATTTTGGCATATAATATTTTGATGGGGGCTCACAATCAAAAAAGATTTCTAGGTTAGCATATTTATATGTGAATCTTCTCTTCCCTTATTAATTCTTTCATGAGTTGCATCATTGACTAATGCTATGTTTGTCAATCTCTAATAAGATTTTCTACTTATACTTTTCCTTATGTGGTGCCATCACCTACCATAAGATTAGTATATCATCTTCTTGATTTATTTCCTTTATTTTTATTTATATATTTTCCTTTCATTTATTTCTTTTCTTTTAATTTCAACAAGAAAGTAAAGAAAGCAAAAACTCATACTAAACTTTATTATATATCTTGCACAAGATTACAAAGATAGATCACTAAGGAAACTCTCAAAGAAAGATCGAACTAAACTTTTATTCTTCTAAAGCAAAAGATCAAACTCAAATAAGTAAAGGCAAAAGAAAGTGGGGATGATACGATACCGGGGCACCTTCCCCAAGCTTGGCGGAAGCCAAGGGGAGTGCCCATACCCGATACTCAATTCTCTTTTGGTGATGAAGAAGATGGTGGTGGTGATGAAGCAATGCTATCCTTAAGGATCAAGAGATTCTCCAGTCGACGGATGACGCTCCGGAGGTGGATGATATGCTCTTGATGCAGTATATTTTCGCGAGTGAGATACTTATTTTGCACGCAAACTATTTCAATGATGCAAAAGGCTTCAATATCAGTAGGGGTAAGATGAGCAAGGTAAGGCTTAAGGATATCTTCTTCTTCCTCCTCGGCCAGTAGTACTTGTTCTGCCACTCAGGGTGGATCTACGGTAGCCTCCTTGCTCTTGTCTCCCTTGACGGTGTCCGTGGGTCCCTCCCTCTTCAGCTCGATCTTCATTAACCAAGCATCTTGTTCCATGTTGTTGGAGGAGGAGGAAGACATGATGCCTGGCTTGAAAGATTTAACCGAAGACAGCAAGAAAAGAGAACAAAGGATTTCTCCACGATATGGTGGTTAACAGGTTCGGGGGGTATATAAAGATTTTTTTTATCTTTGGGGACAAGCAAACTGTAGAAAAACGGAGTCCGGAAGGTACCCCAGGTGGGCACAACACACCTGGGCGCGCCTGGCGCGCCCTGGTGTTTTGTGCCCACCAGGGTATGCTTCCTGGAAGTTTCTTATTTTCCTATTTTTATAAATATTCCAAAACTGGCAAAACATACTTTTGCGGATTTTCCGGGGTCCGTTTACTTACCGTATCACATACGTCCTTATTTTCACGATTCTGGAGTGTTCCGAAAGGACTCCTTTATCTGTTCTTCCGGTGTCAAAGTTTGGATAATATTACTTTCAACATTAATGGGCCTACCTGAGATATAACGTTTAATTCGTTGCCCATTGACAACCTTCGGGTTAGTACCTTTGACATTATTTATTTTGATGGCTCCAGACCGATAAACCTCCTCGATAACATAGGGGCCTTCCCATTTTGAGAGGATTTTTCCTGCAAAGAATCTAAAACGAGAGTGGTATGATACGTCTCAAACGTATCTATAAATTTTATGGTTCCATGCTATTATATTATCCATCTAGGATGTTTTATATGCATTTATATGCTATTTTATATGATTTTTGGGACTAACCTATTAACCAAGAACCCAGTGCAAGTTTCTGTTTTTCCTTGTTTTTGAGTTTTGCAGAAAAGGAATACCAAACGGAGTCCAATTGACGTGCCAATTTTTGACGATTTTTTATCGACCAATAGAAGACCTCGGAGTAAAAGAGTTGGGCCAGAAGAGTCCCGGGTCATCGATGAGGGTGGGGGCGCGCCCACCCCCCCCCCCCCCCGGGGCGCGTGGGCCTACCTCGTGGACAACTCGGGCACCTTCTTGACGTGAGACCTACGCCAAAAATTCCTATTAAGACAAAATCCTCCAGAAAATAACCTAGATCGGGAGTTCTGCTGCCGCAAGCCTCTGTAGCCACCAAAAACCAATCGGGACCCTGTTCCGGCACCCTGCCGGAGGGGGGATCCCTCACTGGTGGCCATCTTCATCATCCCGGCGCTCTCCATGATGAGGAGGGAGTAGTTCACCCTCGGGGCTGAGGGTATGTACCAGTAGCTATGTGTTTGATCTCTCTCTCTCTCTCTCTCTCTCTCTCTCTCTCGTGTTCTTGATTTGGCATGATCTTGATGTATCGCGAGCTTTGCTATTATCGTTGGATCTTATGATGTTTCTCCCCCTCTACTCTCTTGTAATGGATTGAGTTTTCCCTTTGAAGTTATCTTATCAGATTGAGTCTTTAAGGATTTGAGAACACTTGATGTATGTCTTGCGTGGGATACCCGTGGTGACAATGGGGTATTCTATTGATTCACTTGATGTATGTTTTGGTGATCAACTTGCGGGTTCCGTGACCTTGGGAATCTATGCATAGGGGTTGGCACACGTTTTCGTCTTGACTCTCCGGTAGAAACTTTGGGGCACTCTTTATAGTTCCTTTGTTGGTTGAATAGATGAATCTGAGATTGTGTGATGCATATCGTATAATCATACCCGCGGATACTTGAGGTGACATTGGAGTATCTAGGTGACATTAGGGTTTTGGTTGATTTGTGTCTTAAGCTATTATTCTAGTACGAACTCTAGGATGGATTGAACGGAAAGAATAGCTTCGTGTTATTTTACTACGGACTCTTGAATAGATCGATCAGAAAGGATAACTTTGAGGTGGTTTCGTACCCTACCATAATCTCTTCGTTCGTTCTCCGCTATTAGTGACTTTGGAGTGACTCTTTGTTACATGTTGAGGGATAGTTATATGATCCAGTTATGTTATTATTGTTGAGAGAACTTGCACTAGTGAAAGTATGAACCCTAGGCCTTGTTTCAACGCATTGCAATACCGTTTGTGCTCACTTTTATCATTAGTTACCTTGCTGTTTTTATATTTTCAGATTACAAATACTCGTATCTACCATCCATATTGCACTTGTATCACCATCTTTTCGCCGAACTAGTGCACCTATACAATTTACCATTGTATTGGGTGTGTTGGGGACGCAAGAGACTCTTTGTTATTTGGTTGCAGGGTTGCTTGAGAGAGACCATCTTCATCCTACGCCTCCCACGGATTGATAAACCTTAGGTCATCCACTTGAGGGAAATTTGCTACTGTCCTACAAACCTCTGCACTTGGAGGCCCAACAACGACTACAAGAATAAGGTTGTGTTAGACATCATGGTACAAAAGAACATATTCTCTGACTTTAAACTCACCTTTTTGGATTCTTTTGTCATGCCATCTTTTAACCTTTTCTTTGAATAATTTTGCATTTTCATAAGCTTGGGTTCTCCTTTCATCTAAAGAACTAATATCAAATAACCTCTTTTCACCGGCAAGTTTGAAATCATAATTGAGTTCTTTGATTGTCCAATATGCTTTATATTCTAACTCAAGAGGCAAATGACATGCTTTTCCATAAACCATTTTATAAGGAGACATACCCATAAGATTTTTATATGTTGTTCCATAAGCCCAAAGTGCATCATCTAATTTCTTAGACCAATTCTTCCTGGACCTATTGACAGTCTTTTGCAAAATTAACTTTATTTCTCTATTGCTAAGTTCAACTTCGCCACTAGACTGATGATGATAAGGTGATGCAATTCTATGGTAAACATCATACTTGGCAAGCATTTTATGGGAAGCACCGTGAATAAAGTATGAACCACCATCAGTCATTAAATATCTAGGGACTCCAAACCTTGGGAAAACAACCTCCTTAAGCATTTTAATAGAGGTGTTGTGATCAGCACTACTGGTTGGAATAGCTTCTACCCATTTAGTAACATTATCAACAACAACCAAAATATGTGTATACCCATTAGAGGATGGAAAAGGTTCCATGTAATCAAATCCCCAAACATCAAATGGTTCAACAACAAGTGAATAATTCATAGGCATTGCTTGACGCTTACCGATATTACCTATTCTTCGACATTCATCACATGATAAGACGAACTTACGGGCATCTCTATCTTGTGAGGAGTTCTATCTCCAGCATGATGCCCTCCGTAAGATTCGCAGTGACATTTCCATAGGATTTGTCCTTGTTCATGCTCGGGTACACAACGTTTAATAATACCATCTACTCCTTCTTTATTAAGATGTGGGTCATCCCAAAAGTAATGTCTTAAATCATAGAAGAAATTTTTTCTTTTGTTGGTATGTGAAGCTAGGTGGTAAATATTTTGCAACAATGTAATTAGCATAGTCAGTATACCAAGGAGTGTTATGAGCAATATTTATTGCAGCTAACTGCTCATCAGGAAAACTATCATCAATAGGTAGTGGGTCATCAGGCACATTTTCAAGCCTAGACAAGTTATCAGCTACGGGGTTCTCAGCGCCTTTTCTATCAGTGATATGTAAATCAAATTCTTGTAGCAAGAGAACCCATCGAATAAGTCTAGGTTTAGCATCTTTCTTTTCCATAAGATATTTAATAGCAGCATGGTCTGTGTGAACAATTACTTTTGAATCAACAATATAAGGTCTAAATTTATCACAAGCAAACACCACCGCTAAGAATTCTTTTTCAGTAGTTGCATAGCTTCTTTGAGCATTGTCTAGAGTTTTACTAGCATAATGAATAACATTCAGTTTCTTATCAACTCTTTGTCCTAGAACAACACCAACAACATAATCACTAGCATCACACATAATTTCAAAAGGCAAGTTCCAATCAGGTGGTTGAACAGTAGGTGCCGAAATTAAGGCTTTCTTGAGTGTTTCAAAGGCTTCTAAACAATCATCATCAAAAGCAAAAGGAATATCCTTTTGCAAAAGACTCGTAAGAGGCCTAGAAATTTTAGAGAAGTCTTTGATAAATCTCCTATAGAATCCAGCATGACCTAGGAAACTACGAATACCTTTGATATCTTTAGGACATGGCATTTTCTCAATTGCATCAACCTTTGCTTTGTACACTTCAATACCTCTTTCAGAAATTTTATGATCCAAGACAATACCTTCATTAACCATAAAGTGACACTTCTCCAAATTCAAGACAAGATTTGTTTGTTCACATCTCTGCAAAACTCGATCAAGATTGCCTAAAGAATCATCAAAAGACTTCCCATAAACTGACAAATCTTCCATGAAAAGCTCAACAATCTTTTCACAAAAGTCAGAGAATATAGCAGTTATACATCTTTGAAAGGTAGCAGGTGCATTACATAAACCAAAAGGCATTCATCTATAAGCATAAGTTCCAAAGGGACAAGTAAAAGCGGTCTTTTCTTGATCAGGTTGAGAAACAGCTATTTGCGAAAAACCAGAATATCCATCAAGGAAGCAAAAATGTGTGTGCTTAGATAATCTTTCTAACATCAATAAAAGGCAGAGGGTAATGATCTTTTCTAGTTGCTTTGTTTAATTTTCTAAAAACAATTACCATTCTATAGCCTGTAACAATTCTTTGTGGAATAAGTTCATTCTTATCATTAGGAACAACAATAATACCTCCTTTCTTAGGGACACAATGAACATGACTTACCCATCTACTGTAAGCTATAGGATAGATTATACCTACTTCCAGAAGTTTTAAGATTTCCGTTCTTACCACTTCCTTCATCTTTGGATTTAACCGACATTGGTAATCAAAAACGGGTTTAGCATCAGATTCCATATTAATTTTGTGCTGACATAGAGTGGGACTAATGCCCCTTAAATCATCAAGAGTATATCCAATAGCAGCCTGGTGCTTCCTTAGAACTTTCAATAATCTTTCTTCTTCATGTTCTGAAAGGTTAGCACTAATAATAACAAGATATATCTTCTTTTCATCAAGATAATCATATTTCAATGTGTGTGGCAATTGTTTTAATTCAAATAGAGGATCACCTTTAGGTGGAGGAGGACATCCTAGAGTTTCAATAGGCAAATTGTGTTTAAGCAGAGGACGTTGTTCAAACAAAATCTTATATTTTCATTTCTTTCATGCATATGGAAATCATTTTCATGGTCTAGCCAGTATTGTTCTAAAGGGCCAGTAGGTGGTACAGCAATAGAAGCAAGACCAATTATTTCATCCTTACTAGGCAATTCTTTTTCATGAAGCTTTCTACTAAACTTTGAAAAAATGAACTCATGAGGCTCATCACCAAAACTAACACCAACAGTTTGTTTCTCACGGTCTATTCGAGCATTAATGGTGTTCAAGAAAGGTCTGCCAAAGATAATGGGACAAAAGTCATCTTTTGGGGAACCAAGAACAAGAAAATCTGTAGGGTATTTCATTTTCCCACACAAGACTTAAACATCTCTAACAATCCCAATTGGTGATATAGTGTCTATATTAGCAAGTTTAATAGTAACATCTATGTCTTCTAACTCCACGGGTGCTATGTCATTCATAATTTCTTGATATAAGGTGTAAGGAATAGCACTCACGCTAGCACCTATGTCACATAAACCATGATAACAGTGTCTCCTATTTTAACTGAGCCAACAGGCATGCCAACAACAGGTCTATGTTTATCCCTTTTATCAGGTTTGGCAATTCTAGCAGCTTCTTCACAGAAGTAAATAACATGCCCATCCATATCTTCTTCCAAGAGATCCTTAACCATAGCAATACTACGTTCTACTCTAATTTGTTCCTCGGGTTTAAGTGTTCTAATATAGATTTTGTTAACCACAGCTGAAACTTTAGTATGTTCCTTTACGCTAACAGGGAAAGGTGGTTTCTCAATATAAGCAGAGGGAACAACTCGATCAACATTATAAATTATGGTTTCATCTTTCATTGGTACCAGTTCTTTAATTTATTCTTTAATAGGTGGGTGATATTTACACCACTTCTCTTTAGGGAGATCAACATGAGTAGCAAATGATTCACAAAAGGAGGCTACTATCTCAGAGTCAAGTCCATATTTAGTGCTAAACTTTTGAAAGGCATGTGTATTCATAAAAGATTTAACACAATCATACTTAAGTTTAATACCTGACTCCTTACCTTCGTCGAGTTCCCAATCTTCAGAGTTGCGTTTAATTCTTTTCAAAATATCCCATCGGAATTCAATAGTCTTCTTCATATAAGAATCAGCGCAAGAAGTATCAAGCATGGTTTGATCATTAGGAGAAAGTCTAGCATAAAAAATTGGATAATAATTTCTCTCGAGAGCTAATGATTGGGGCATGAATATAACATTGACTTAAGCCTCCCCCAAGCTAGAGCGATAGTTTCTCCTTCACGAGGCCAAAAATTATATATGTAATTCCGATCACGATGAACTAGATGCATAGGATAAATTTTTTGATGGAACTCCAATTTCAATCGATTCCAATTCCAAGATCCAATATCATCGCATAGCCTATACCATGCCAATGCTTTTCTCTTTAAATATAAAGGGAAAACCTTCTTCATAACTTCATCTCTAGGTAAACCTGCAAGCTTAAACAATCCACAAATTTGTTCTACATATATCAAGTGCATAACAGGATGTTCGGTTCCATCTCCTGCATAAGGATTAGCTAGCACTTTTTCTATCATACCCGAAGGAATTTCATATTCAATATTTTCAGTAGGTGCAGTAGGTTGAGGGGTAGCTAATAGTGGTTCCGATTGAGGTGAAGATACCGCGAACAAACCCCTCAAAGGATTATTTTCCATAGTAGCAAGTGCCAATAAATTTCAGCACACTATATAAATGTTTCATTACCAAATTCCACTTACCAAAGGCGCTTAACTCCCCGGCAACAACGCCAGAAAATAGCCTTGATGACCCACAAGTATAGGGGATCAATTGTAGATCTTTTTGATAAGTAAGAGTGTCAAACCCAAGGAGGAGCAGAAGGGAATGACAAGTGGTTTTCAGCAAGGTAATGTCTGCAAGTGCTGAAATTGTAAGTAGCAGAGTAGTTTGATAGCAAGATAATTTGTAACGAGCAAGTAACGATAGTAGTAGCAAAAGTGCAGCAATGTAGCCCAATCCTTTTGAGGCAAAGGACAGGCCAAAATGGTCTCTTAAGATAAGCAAAGCGTTCTTGAGGGTACACTGGATTTTCATCAAGTCACTTTCACCATGTTGGTTTGATTTGTGTTCGCTACTTTCATAATTTGATATGTGGGTGGACTAATGACCCACAAGTATATGGGATCAATTGTAGCTCTTTTTGATAAGTAAGAGTGTCGAACCCAACGAGGAGCAGAAGGAAATGACAAGTAGTTTTTAGTAAGGTAATGTCTGCAAGTGCTGAAATTGTAAGTAACGAAGTAGTTTGATAGCAAGATAATTTCTAACGAGGAAGTAACAATAGTAGTAATAAAAGTGCAGCAAGGTAGCCAAATCCTTTTGAGGCAAAGGACAGGCCAAAACAGTCTCTTATGAAAGCACTTTACGGAAAGCACCTTGAATAAAGTGTGAACCACCATCAGTCATTAAATATCTAGGGACTCCAAACCTTGGGAAAATAACTTCCTTAAGCATTTTAATAGAGGTGTTGTGATCAGCACTACTAGTTGGAATAGCTTCTACCCATTTAGTAACATAATCAACAGCAACCAAAATATGTGTATACACATTAGAGGAAGGAAAAGGTCCCATGTAATCAAATCCCCAAACATCAAATGGATCAACAACATGCGAATAATTCATAGGCATTTTTTGACGCTTGCCGATATTACCTATTCTTTGACATTCATCACAAGAAGAGTCAAACTTACGGGCATCCTTGAAGAGAGTAGGCCAATAAAATCCAGGTTGCAATACCTTGTGAGAAGTTCTATGTCCAGCATGATGTCCTCCATAAGCCTCGGAGTGACATTTCCATAGGATTTGTCCCTGTTCATGCTCAGGTACACAACGTCTAATAATACCATCTACTCTTTCTTTATAAAGATGTGGGTCATCCCAAAAGTAATGTCTTAAATCATAGAAGAATTTTTTCTTTTGCTGGTATGTAAAGCTAGGTGGTAAATATTTAGCAACAATGTAATTAGCATAGTCAGCATACCAAGGAGTACTATGAGAAACATTTATTGTAGCTAACTACTCATCAGGAAAACTACCATCAATAGGTAGTGGGTCAGCAAGCACATTTTCAAGCCTAGACAAGTTATCAGCTACGGGGTACTCAACTCCTTTTCTATCAATGATATGTAAATCAAATTCTTGTAACAAGAGAACCCAACGAATAAGTCTAGGTTTAGCATCTTTCTTTTCCATAAGATATTTAATAGCAGCATGGTCTATGTGAACAGGTACTTTGGAATCAATAATATAAGATCTAAATTTATCACAAGCAAACACCACTGCTAAGAATTGTTTTTCAGTAGTAACATAATTTATTTGAGCACTGTCTAGAGTTTTACTCGCATAATGAATGACATTCAATTTCTTATCAACTCTTTGTCCGAGAACAACACCAACAGCATAATTACTAGCATCACACATAATTTCAAAAGGCAAGTTCCAATCAGGTGGTTGAACAATAGGTGTAGATATTAAGGCTTTCTTGAGTGTTTCAAAGGCTTCTAAACAATCATCATAAAAAACCAAAGGAATATCTTTTTGCAAAAGATTAGTAAGAGGCCTAGAAATTTTAGAAAAGTCTTTGATAAATCTCCTATAGAAACCAACATGACCTAGGAAACTACGAATACCATTGATGTCCTTAGGACATGGCATTTTCTCAATTGCATCAACCTTAGCTTGGTCCACTTCAATACCTTTTTCAGAAATTTTATGACCCAAGACAATGCCTTCATTAACCATAAAGTGGCACTTCTCCCAATTCAAGACAAGATTTGTTTGTTCACATCTCTGCAAAACTCGCTCAAGATTGCTTAAACAATCATCAAAAGACTTCCCATAAACAGAAAATCATCCATGAAAACCTCAACAATCTATTCAAAAAAGTCAGAGAATATAGCATTCATATATCTTTGAAAGGTAGCAGGTGCATTACATAAACCAAAAGGCATACGTCCATAAGCATAAGTCCCAAAGGGACAAGTAAAAGTGGTATTTTCTTGATCAGGTTGAGAAACATGTATTTGTGAAAAGCCAGAGTATCCATCTAGGAAGCAAAAGTTTGTGTGCTTAGATAATCTTTCAAGCATTTGATCAATAAAAGGCAAAGGGTAATGATCTTTTCTAGTTGCTTTGTTTAATTTTCTGTAATCAGTTACCATTCTATAGCCTATAACAATTCTTTGTGGAATAAGTTCATTCTTATCATTAGGAACAACAGTTATACCTCATTTCTTAGGGATACAATGAATATGACTTACCCATCTACTGTCAGCTATAGGATAGATTATACCTGCTTCTAGAAGTTTTAAGATTTCCATTCTTACCACTTCCTTAATTTTTGGATTCAACCGACGTTGGTGATCAACAACGGGTTTAGCATCAGGTTCCATATTAATTTTGTGCTGACATAGAGTGGGACTAATGCCCTTTAAATCATCAAGAGTATATCCAATAGCAGCCATGTGCTTCCTTAGAACTTTCAATAATCTTTCTTCTTCATGTTCTGAAAGGTTAGCACTAATAATAACAGGATATGTTTTCTTTTCATCAAGATAAGCATATTTCAAAGTGTTTGGCAATTGTTTTAATTCAAACATAGGATCACCTTTAGGTGGAGGAGGACCTCCTAGAGTTTCAATAGGCAAATTGTGTTTAAGCAGAGGACGTTGTTGATAGAAAACCTTATCTATTTCATTTCTTTCATGCATATGTAAATCATTTTCATGGTCTAGCAAATATTGTTCTAAAGGATCAGTAGGTGGAACAGCAATAGAAGCAAGACCAATTAATTCATCCTTACTAGGCAATTCTTTTTCATGATGATTTCTACTAAACTTGGAAAAATTAAACTCATGAGACTCATCGCCAAAGCTAACACCAACAGTTTGTTTCTTACAATCTATCTTAGCATTAACTGTATTCAAGCAAGGTCTACCAAAGATACTGGGACAAAAGACATCTTGTGGGGAACCAAGAACAAGAAAATCAGTAGGGTATTTTATTTTCCCACACAAGACTTCAACATCTCTAACAATCCCAAATGGTGATATGGTGTCTCTATTAGCAAGTTTAATAGTAACATCTATGTCTTCTAACTCTGCAGGTGCTATGTCTTTCATAATTTCCTGATATAAACTGTAAGGAATAGCACTCACAATAGCACCCATGTCACATAAACCATGATAACAGTGATCTCCTATTTTAATTGAAATAACAGGCATGCCAACAACAGGTCTATGTTTATTTCTTTTATCAGGTTTAGCAATTCTAGCAGCTTCTTCACAGAAGTAAATAACATGCCCATCCATATCTTCTTCCAAGAGATCTTTAACCATAGCAATACTAGGTTCTACTTTAATTTGATCATCAGGTTTAGGTGTTCTAAAATAGCTTTTGTTAACCACAGTTGAAAATTTAGCATGTTCCTTAATCCTAACAGGGAAAGGTGGTTTCTCAATATAAGTAGAAGGAACAACTGGATCAACATTATAAAGTATAGTTTCTTCTTTAACTGGTATTGGTTCTTTAATTTCTTATTTAATAGGTGGGTAATATTTAAATCACTTCTCCTTAGGGAGTTCAACATGAGTAGCAAATGATTCACAAAAGGAGGCTACTATCTCAGAGTCAAGTCCATATTTAGTGCTAAACTTATGAAAAGCATCAGTATCCATAAAAGATTTAACACAATCATACTTAAGTTTAATACCTGACTCTTTACCTTCGTCGAGTTCCCAATCATTAGAGTTGCATTTAATTCTTTCCAAATGATCCCACCAGAATTCAATAGTCTTCTTCATAAATGAACCAGCACAAGAAGTATCAAGCATGGTTTGATCATTACGAGAAAGCCGAGCATAAAAATTCTGGATAGTAATTTCTCTTGAGAGCTCATGATTGGGGCATGAATATAACTTTGACTTAAGCCTCCCCCAAGCTAGAGCGATACTTTCTCCTTCACGAGGCCAAAAATTATATATATAATTCCAATCACGATGAACTAGATCCATAGGATAAATGTTTTGGTGGAACTCCAATTTCAAACGCTTCCAATTCCATGATCCAATATCATCACATAGACTATACCATGCCAATGCTTTTCCCTTCAGAGATAAAGGGAAAACATTTTTCATAACTTGCTCCCTGGGTAAACCTGCAAGCTTAAACAATCCACAAATTTGTTCCACATATATCAAGTGCATATCAGGATGTTCGGTTCCATCTCCTGCATAAGGATTAGTTAGCAGTTGTTCTATCATACCCGAAGGAATTTCATATTCAATATTTTCAGTAGGTGTAGTAGGTTGAGGGGTAATTAATTGGGGTTCCGGATGAGTTGAAGATACCCCGAACAAACCCCTCAAAGGATTGTTTTCCATAGTAACAAGTGACAATAAATTTCAGCACACTATATAAATGTTTCCTTACCAATTTCCACTTACCAATGGCGCTTCACTCCCCGGCAACGGTGCCATAAAATAGCCTTGATGACCCACAAGTATAGGGGATCAATTGTAGCTCTTTTTGATAAGTAAGAGTGTCGAACCCAACGAGGAGCAGAAGGAAATGACAAGTAGTTTTCAGTAAGGTAATGTCTGCAAGTGCTGAAATTGTAAGTAGCGGAGTAGTTTGATAGCAAGATAATTTGTAACGAGCAAGTAACAATAGTAGTCAAAAAAGTGCAGCAAGGTAGCCCAATCCTTTAGAGGCAAAGGACAGGCCAAAACAGTCTCTTATGATATGCAAAGCATTCTTGAGGGTACACGGGAATTTCATCTAGTCACTTTCATCATGTTGGTTTGATTTGTGTTTGCTACTTCGATAATTTGATATGTCGGTGGACCTGTGCTTAGGTGTTGTTCTTACTTGAACAAACCTCCTACTTATGATTAACCCTCCCGCAAGCATCCGCAACTACGAGAAAAGTATTAAGAATAAATTCTAACCATAGCATTAAACTTTTGGATCCAATCGGTCCCTTACGAAATAGCGCATAAACTAGGGTTTAAGCTTCTGTCTCTCTCGCAACCCACCATCTAATTGCTACTCCACAATGCATTTCCTTGGGCCCAAATATGGTGAAGTGTCATGTAGTCGACATTCACATGACACCACTAAGGGAATAACAACATACGTACTATCAAAATATCGAACACGTATCAAGTTCACATGATTACTTGCAACATGATTTCTCTCGCGACCTCAAGAACAAAAGTAACTACTCACAAATGATAACATGTTCATGATAAGAGGAGTATTGAATAGCATAATGGATCTGAACATATAATCTTCCACCAAATAAACCATATAGTAATCAAGTGCAAGATGTAATCAACACTACTAGTCACCCACAAGCACCAATCTATTGTTCCGGTAACAAGATTGAATATAAGAGATGAACTAGGGTTTGAGAGGATATGGTATTGTTGAAGATGTTGATGGAGATTGCCCTCCCAAATATGGGAGAGTTGTTGGTGATGACGATGACGATGATTTCCCCTCCAGGAGGGAAGTTCCCCCGGCGGAATCGCTCCGCCAGAGGGCAAAAGTGCTCCTGCCCAAGATCCGCCTCGAGACGGCGGCAGTCCGTCCTGAAAGTCTCCCCTCTATTTTTTCTAGGTCAAAATGACTTATATACCAGAAGATGGGCAACGGAGGTGGGCCGAGGGGACCACAACCCACCAGGGCGCGCCTGGGGGGCCTGGCGTGCCCAGGTGGGTTGTGCCCACCTGGTGGCCCCCTCTGGTGTTTATTGGCTCCAATATTTCTTAAATAATCCATAAAAAATCTCCGTGAAGTTTCAGCTTGTTTGGAGTTGTGCAGAATAGGTGGCCTGACGTAGCTTTTCCAGGTCCAGATTTCCAGCTACCGGAATTCTCCCTCTTGGTGTGTTCCTTGCAAATTATGAGAGAAAAGGCATTAGAATTACTCCAAAAAGCATTATTATGGATAAAACATTATAAATAACAGTAAGGAAACATGATGCGAAATGGATGTATAATGGACCGGTTCTTAGGTGTTGTTCTTACATGAGCAAACCTCCTACTTATGATTAACCCTCCCGCAAGCATCCGCAAGTACGAGAAAAATATTAAGAATAAATTCTAACCATAGCATTAAACTTTTGGGTTCAATTGACCCCTTACGGAATTACGCATAAACTAGGGTTTAAGCTTCTGTCACTCTCGCAACCCATCATCTAATTACTACTCCACAATGCATTCCCTTGGGCCCAAATATGGTGAAGTGTCATGTAGTCGACGTTCACATGACACCCCTAAGGGAATCACAACATACATACTATCAAAATATCGAACACATATCAATTTCACATGACTACTTGCAACATGATTTCTCCCGTGACCTCAAGAACAAAAGTAACAACTCACAAATGATAATCATGCTCAAGATCAGAGGGGTATTAAATAGCATATTGGATCTGAGCATATAATCTTCCACCAAATAAACCATATAGTAATCAACTACAAGATGTAATCAACACTACTAGTCACCCACAAGCACCAATCTATAGTTCCGATAACAAGATTGAACACAAGAGATGAACTAGGGTTTGAGATGAGATGGTTTTGTTGAAGACCTTGATGGATATTGCCCTCCCCAAGATGGGAGAGTTGTTGGTGACGATGATGACGACAATTTCCCCCTCCGGGAGGGAAGTTCCCCAGGCGGAATCGCTCCGCTGGAGGGCAAAAGTGCTCCTGCCCAAGTTCCACCTCCAGACGGCGGTGCTCCGTCCTGGAAGTCCTCTCCTTATTTTTTCTAGGTCAAAATGACTTATATACCAGAAGATGGGCAACGGAGGTGGGCCGAGGGGACCACAACCCACCAGGGCGCGCCTGGGGGGCCTGGCGTGCCCAGGTGGGTTGTGCCCACCTGGTGGCCCCCTCTGGTGTTTATTGGCTCCAATATTTCTTAAATAATCCATAAAAAATCTCCGTGAAGTTTCAGCTTGTTTGGAGTTGTGCAGAATAGGTGGCCTGACGTAGCTTTTCCAGGTCCAGATTTCCAGCTACCGGAATTCTCCCTCTTGGTGTGTTCCTTGCAAATTATGAGAGAAAAGGCATTAGAATTACTCCAAAAAGCATTATTATGGATAAAACATTATAAATAACAGTAAGGAAACATGATGCGAAATGGATGTATAATGGACCGGTTCTTAGGTGTTGTTCTTACATGAGCAAACCTCCTACTTATGATTAACCCTCCCGCAAGCATCCGCAAGTACGAGAAAAATATTAAGAATAAATTCTAACCATAGCATTAAACTTTTGGGTTCAATTGACCCCTTACGGAATTACGCATAAACTAGGGTTTAAGCTTCTGTCACTCTCGCAACCCATCATCTAATTACTACTCCACAATGCATTCCCTTGGGCCCAAATATGGTGAAGTGTCATGTAGTCGACGTTCACATGACACCCCTAAGGGAATCACAACATACATACTATCAAAATATCGAACACATATCAATTTCACATGACTACTTGCAACATGATTTCTCCCGTGACCTCAAGAACAAAAGTAACAACTCACAAATGATAATCATGCTCAAGATCAGAGGGGTATTAAATAGCATATTGGATCTGAGCATATAATCTTCCACCAAATAAACCATATAGTAATCAACTACAAGATGTAATCAACACTACTAGTCACCCACAAGCACCAATCTATAGTTCCGATAACAAGATTGAACACAAGAGATGAACTAGGGTTTGAGATGAGATGGTTTTGTTGAAGACCTTGATGGATATTGCCCTCCCCAAGATGGGAGAGTTGTTGGTGACGATGATGACGACAATTTCCCCCTCCGGGAGGGAAGTTCCCCAGGCGGAATCGCTCCGCTGGAGGGCAAAAGTGCTCCTGCCCAAGTTCCACCTCCAGACGGCGGTGCTCCGTCCTGGAAGTCCTCTCCTTATTTTTTCTAGGTCAAAATGACTTATATACTAGAAGATGGGCACCGGAGGTGGGCGTGGGTGAGCACAACCCACCAGGGCGCGCCTGGGCTCCATGGTGCGCCCAGGTGGGTTATGCCCACCTAGTGGGCCCCCTCTGGTAGTTTTTTGCTCCAATATTCCTCACATATTTGATAAAAAAATCTCCGTGAAGTTTCAGCTTGTTTGGAGTTGTGCAGAATAGGTGGCCTGGCGTAGCTTTTCCAGTTCCAGATTTCCAACTGTCTGAATTCTCCCTCTTTGTGTATACCTTGCATATTATGAGACAAAAGGCATTAGAATTACTCCAAAAAGCATTATTATGGATAAAACATTATAAATAATAGTAAGGAAACATGATGCGAAATGGATGTATAATGGACCGGTTCTTAGGTGTTGTTCTTACATGAGCAAACCTCCTACTTATGATTAACCCTCCCGCAAGCATCCGCAAGTACGAGAAAAATATTAAGAATAAATTCTAACCATAGCATTAAACTTTTGGGTTCAATTGACCCCTTACGGAATTACGCATAAACTAGGGTTTAAGCTTCTGTCACTCTCGCAACCCATCATCTAATTACTACTCCACAATGCATTCCCTTGGGCCCAAATATGGTGAAGTGTCATGTAGTCGACGTTCACATGACACCCCTAAGGGAATCACAACATACATACTATCAAAATATCGAACACATATCAATTTCACATGACTACTTGCAACATGATTTCTCCCGTGACCTCAAGAACAAAAGTAACAACTCACAAATGATAATCATGCTCAAGATCAGAGGGGTATTAAATAGCATATTGGATCTGAGCATATAATCTTCCACCAAATAAACCATATAGTAATCAACTACAAGATGTAATCAACACTACTAGTCACCCACAAGCACCAATCTATAGTTCCGATAACAAGATTGAACACAAGAGATGAACTAGGGTTTGAGATGAGATGGTTTTGTTGAAGACCTTGATGGATATTGCCCTCCCCAAGATGGGAGAGTTGTTGGTGACGATGATGACGACAATTTCCCCCTCCGGGAGGGAAGTTCCCCAGGCGGAATCGCTCCGCTGGAGGGCAAAAGTGCTCCTGCCCAAGTTCCAACTCCAGACGGCGGTGCTCCGTCCTGGAAGTCCTCTCCTTATTTTTTCTAGGTCAAAATGACTTATATACCAGAAGATGGGCAACGGAGGTGGGCCGAGGGGACCACAACCCACCAGGGCGCGCCTGGGGGGCCTGGCGTGCCCAGGTGGGTTGTGCCCACCTGGTGGCCCCCTCTGGTGTTTATTGGCTCCAATATTTCTTAAATAATCCATAAAAAATCTCCGTGAAGTTTCAGCTTGTTTGGAGTTGTGCAGAATAGGTGGCCTGACGTAGCTTTTCCAGGTCCAGATTTCCAGCTACCGGAATTCTCCCTCTTGGTGTGTTCCTTGCAAATTATGAGAGAAAAGGCATTAGAATTACTCCAAAAAGCATTATTATGGATAAAACATTATAAATAACAGTAAGGAAACATGATGCGAAATGGATGTATAATGGACCGGTTCTTAGGTGTTGTTCTTACATGAGCAAACCTCCTACTTATGATTAACCCTCCCGCAAGCATCCGCAAGTACGAGAAAAATATTAAGAATAAATTCTAACCATAGCATTAAACTTTTGGGTTCAATTGACCCCTTACGGAATTACGCATAAACTAGGGTTTAAGCTTCTGTCACTCTCGCAACCCATCATCTAATTACTACTCCACAATGCATTCCCTTGGGCCCAAATATGGTGAAGTGTCATGTAGTCGACGTTCACATGACACCCCTAAGGGAATCACAACATACATACTATCAAAATATCGAACACATATCAATTTCACATGACTACTTGCAACATGATTTCTCCCGTGACCTCAAGAACAAAAGTAACAACTCACAAATGATAATCATGCTCAAGATCAGAGGGGTATTAAATAGCATATTGGATCTGAGCATATAATCTTCCACCAAATAAACCATATAGTAATCAACTACAAGATGTAATCAACACTACTAGTCACCCACAAGCACCAATCTATAGTTCCGATAACAAGATTGAACACAAGAGATGAACTAGGGTTTGAGATGAGATGGTTTTGTTGAAGACCTTGATGGATATTGCCCTCCCCAAGATGGGAGAGTTGTTGGTGACGATGATGACGACAATTTCCCCCTCCGGGAGGGAAGTTCCCAGGCGGAATCGCTCCGCTGGAGGGCAAAAGTGCTCCTGCCCAAGTTCCACCTCCAGACGGAGGTGCTCCGTCCTGGAAGTCCTCTCCTTATTTTTTCTAGGTCAAAATGACTTATATACTAGAAGATGGGCACCGGAGGTGGGCGTGGGTGAGCACAACCCACCAGGGCGCGCCTGGGCTCCATGGTGCGCCCAGGTGGGTTATGCCCACCTAGTGGGCCCCCTCTGGTAGTTTTTTGCTCCAATATTCCTCACATATTTGATAAAAAAATCTCCGTGAAGTTTCAGCTTGTTTGGAGTTGTGCAGAATAGGTGGCCTGACGTAGCTTTTCCAGGTCCAGATTTCCAGCTACCGGAATTCTCCCTCTTGGTGTGTTCCTTGCAAATTATGAGAGAAAAGGCATTAGAATTACTCCAAAAAGCATTATTATGGATAAAACATTATAAATAACAGTAAGGAAACATGATGCGAAATGGATGTATAATGGACCGGTTCTTAGGTGTTGTTCTTACATGAGCAAACCTCCTACTTATGATTAACCCTCCCGCAAGCATCCGCAAGTACGAGAAAAATATTAAGAATAAATTCTAACCATAGCATTAAACTTTTGGGTTCAATTGACCCCTTACGGAATTACGCATAAACTAGGGTTTAAGCTTCTGTCACTCTCGCAACCCATCATCTAATTACTACTCCACAATGCATTCCCTTGGGCCCAAATATGGTGAAGTGTCATGTAGTCAACGTTCACATGACACCCCTAAGGGAATCACAACATACATACTATCAAAATATCGAACACATATCAATTTCACATGACTACTTGCAACATGATTTCTCCCGTGACCTCAAGAACAAAAGTAACAACTCACAAATGATAATCATGCTCAAGATCAGAGGGGTATTAAATAGCATATTGGATCTGAGCATATAATCTTCCACCAAATAAACCATATAGTAATCAACTACAAGATGTAATCAACACTACTAGTCACCCACAAGCACCAATCTATAGTTCCGATAACAAGATTGAACACAAGAGATGAACTAGGGTTTGAGATGAGATGGTTTTGTTGAAGACCTTGATGGATATTGCCCTCCCCAAGATGGGAGAGTTGTTGGTGACGATGATGACGACAATTTCCCCCTCCGGGAGGGAAGTTCCCCAGGCGGAATCGCTCCGCTGGAGGGCAAAAGTGCTCCTGCCCAAGTTCCACCTCCAGACGGCGGTGCTCCGTCCTGGAAGTCCTCTCCTTATTTTTTCTAGGTCAAAATGACTTATATACTAGAAGATGGGCACCGGAGGTGGGCGTGGGTGAGCACAACCCACCAGGGCGCGCCTGGGCTCCATGGTGCGCCCAGGTGGGTTATGCCCACCTAGTGGGCCCCCTCTGGTAGTTTTTTGCTCCAATATTCCTCACATATTTGATAAAAAAATCTCCGTGAAGTTTCAGCTTGTTTGGAGTTGTGCAGAATAGGTGGCCTGGCGTAGCTTTTCCAGTTCCAGATTTCCAACTGTCTGAATTCTCCCTCTTTGTGTATACCTTGCATATTATGAGACAAAAGGCATTAGAATTACTCCAAAAAGCATTATTATGGATAAAACATTATAAATAACAGTAAGGAAACATGATGCGAAATGGATGTATAATGGACCGGTTCTTAGGTGTTGTTCTTACATGAGCAAACCTCCTACTTATGATTAACCCTCCCGCAAGCATCCGCAAGTACGAGAAAAATATTAAGAATAAATTCTAACCATAGCATTAAACTTTTGGGTTCAATTGACCCCTTACGGAATTACGCATAAACTAGGGTTTAAGCTTCTTTCACTCTCGCAACCCATCATCTAATTACTACTCCACAATGCATTCCCTTGGGCCCAAATATGGTGAAGTGTCATGTAGTCGACGTTCACATGACACCCCTAAGGGAATCACAACATACATACTATCAAAATATCGAACACATATCAATTTCACATGACTACTTGCAACATGATTTCTCCCGTGACCTCAAGAAAAAAAGTAACAACTCACAAATGATAATCATGCTCAAGATCAGAGGGGTATTAAATAGCATATTGGATTTGAGCATATAATCTTCCACCAAATAAACCATATAGTAATCAACTACAAGATGTAATCAACACTACTAGTCACCCACAAGCACCAATCTATAGTTCCGATAACAAGATTGAACACAAGAGATGAACTAGGGTTTGAGATGAGATGGTTTTGTTGAAGACCTTGATGGATATTGCCCTCCCCAAGATGGGAGAGTTGTTGGTGACGATGATGACGACAATTTCCCCCTCCGGGAGGGAAGTTCCCCAGGCGGAATCGCTCAGCTGGAGGGCAAAAGTGCTCCTGCCCAAGTTCCACCTCCAGACGGCGGTGCTCCGTCCTGGAAGTCCTCTCCTTATTTTTTCTAGGTCAAAATGACTTATATACTAGAAGATGGGCACCGGAGGTGGGCGTGGGTGAGCACAACCCACCAGGGCGCGCCTGGGCTCCATGGTGCGCCCAGGTGGGTTATGCCCACCTAGTGGGCCCCCTCTGGTAGTTTTTTGCTCCAATATTCCTCACATATTTGATAAAAAAATCTCCGTGAAGTTTCAGCTTGTTTGGAGTTGTGCAGAATAGGTGGCCTGGCGTAGCTTTTCCAGTTCCAGATTTCCAACTGTCTGAATTCTCCCTCTTTGTGTATACCTTGCATATTATGAGACAAAAGGCATTAGAATTACTCCAAAAAGCATTATTATGGATAAAAACATCATAAATAATACTAAGAAAACATGATGCAAAATGGACGTATCAATTATCAAAGTCGTGTTTAATATTTTTCACATTACAAGCATTGACGGTTTTAGGAGGTTCCCCATGAGGGAGTCCGGGATTAGGGGGTCCTCGGACAGCCGGACTATATCCTTTGGCCGGACTGTTGGACTATGAAGATTGAAGACTTCGTCCCGTGTCCGGATGGGACTCTCCTTGGCGTGGAAGGCAAGCTTGGCAATTCGGATATGTAGATCTCCTCCCTTGTAACCGACTCTGTGTAACCCTAGCCCCCTCTGGTGTCTATATAAACCGGAGGGTTTAGTCCGTAGGACAACAACAATCATAATCATAGGCTAGCTTCTAGGGTTTAGCCTCTACGATCTCGTAGTAGATCAACTCTTGTAATACTCATATCATCAAGATCAATCAAGCAGGAAGTAGGGTATTACCTCCATCGAGAGGGCCCGAACCTGGGTAAACATTGCGTCCCCCGCCTCCTGTTACCATCCGCCTTAGACGCACAGTTCGGGACCCCCTACCCGAGATCCGCCGGTTTTGACACCAACATTGGTGCTTTCATTGAGAGTTCCACCGTGCCGTCACCATAAGGCTTGATGGCTCCTTCGATCATCGGCAACGATGCGATCCAGGGTGAGGTTTTTCTCCCCGGACAAATCTTTGTATTCGGCGGCTTCGCAATGCGGGCCAACTCGCTTGGCCATCTGGAGCAGATCGAGAGTTACGCCCTTGGCCGTCAGGTCAGGTTTGGAAATTTAAACTATACTGCCGACATCCACGGAGACTTGATCTTTGATGGATTCGAGCCTATGTCAGGTGCGCCGCACAGTCACGACGAGCATGACCTAACTCTGTCGGACGACGGTGTTCAGGAGATCACACCTGTGGCTACTCCGGCCCTAAATCCGGAGCAGAGTGCGCCGTCCGAGGATGGGTGGATGGACCCCGCCACGGAGGCCGCACACTCAGTGGCTATAGAGCCAAATACTGATTTCACCTCCTATAAGACCTGTGTTGCAGGACACTTGGATTCGTCCCCGGCCATGGGCTCCGAACCGCCTGCGTCCGTACCTATCGAATCTGATTGGGCGCCGATCATGGAGTTTTCCTCCGTGGATATCTTTCAGCACTCACCCTTGGGCGACGTGCTAAATTCATTAAGGTCTCTCTCCTTGTCAGGAGACCCTTGGCCGAACTATGTCCGGCTTGAGTGGGAAGCGGACGACGAAGAAATTCGTTCCCCACCCACCACCCACTTAATAGACACTGTCGACGACTTCACCGACATGCTCGATTTCAACTCCGAAGACATCGACGGTATGGACGACGATGCAGGAGAGGAACAGGAACCACCGCCCACAGAGCGCTGGACAGCGACTTCATCACACGGTATATATATGGTGGATACACCCAAAGAAAACAATGACGAGGAATGGAAGGATGCAGCGAAGGACAGTTCCCTCGAGAAGCAACCAAAGAGACGACGTAGACGCCGCTCCAAATCCCGCCTCGGCAAAAACAGCGACAACATCGCAGGAAAAAATAATACCCCGGTCGACTCCAAAGGAAACGACGACCACATAGATCCAGCGACAGAGGAGGATGAACCAGCAGACGACGAACATAGTACGGAGCCGCCGTCCGATAACGGCGACGCCGAGGGTAAAGCTAATCAACCTGTCTCCGGAGAGGAGAACAGTCCGGACGACGATGCACACATCATCCCGGGAAGGCACTTGGAGCAAGAGAACCTCCATAGAAGGCTTATTGCCACCGCGAGGAGTCTAAAGAAGCAGAAGCAAAGGCTTAAGGCCGCGCAAAATAGACTCAACAGTAGATGGAACAAAGTGCTCGACACTGAAGAAAAGTACGGTGGCAGTCGCCGCACAAAAAGCTATCCAAAGCGCAAGCTGCTGCCTGAATTCGATTACGAGGCTTTAGAGCCTATACAGCCGAAAACTAAAATGGCCGATCAACCGGATCGACCACCCCGTGGCCGCGATAGGGCTGCTAACGATGTCGCGCATAAGTCAGCACACGATCTACGTGAGGACTTGCACAAAAAATCCGGTATGACCAGGTCCATCTATGGATCTAGGAAGCGAGCTCCGGCACAGAAGCAAAACCGAACACTACAACCGTCAGAATACCATGACACGTCCAAATACAGGGGTGTCGCGCACCCCCTATGCTTCACCGATGAGGTGCTGGATCACGAATATCCAGAGGGATTCAAACCCGTGAACATAGAGGCCTACGATGAAACGACAGACCCTGGGGTCTGGATTGAGGACTTTATCCTTCATATCCACGTGGCTCGAGGAGATGATCTCCACGCCATCAAATACTTGCCCCTCAAGTTGAAGGGACCAGCTCGGCACTGGCTGAAGAGCCTCCCCGAAAACTCAATTGGAAGTTGGGAGGAGCTCGAGGATGCTTTCAGGGTTAATATTCAAGGGACCTATGTCCGACCTCCGGATGCAGACGATTTAAGTCATGTAATTCAACAGCCTGAAGAGTCAGCCCAAAAGCATTGGAACAGATTCCTCACTAAGAAGAATCAAATTGCCGACTGCCCGGACGCCGAAGTCTTAGCGGCTTTCAAACACAGTGTCCGGGACGAATGGCTCGCCAGACACCTCGGCCAGGAAAAACCGAGGACAATGGCAGCCCTAACAAGGCTTATGACCCGCTTTTGCACGGGCGAAGATAGTTGGCTGGCTCGTAGCGACACCAGCGACCCAGGCACATCCGAAGTTAGGGATGGCAATGGAAAACCACGACGCAATAAAAGTAAGCGTCGAAACAATGAAGACAGCCCAGACAACACGGCGGTAAATGCCGGATTCAGGGGCTCTCGACCCGGTCAACGGAAAAAGCCATTCAAAGGCAGCAGAGAAGGACCGTCCAGCCTAAACAAGATTCTAGACAGATTATGTCAGATTCATGGCACGTCCGACAAACCTGCAAATCACACCAACAGAGAATGCTGGGTCTTCAAGCAGGCCGGCAAGCTAAACGCCGAACACAAGGGGAGGGAGACGCCAAGTGAAGACGAGGGTGAGCCTCGCCAGCAAAACACTAGGGGACAGAAAAATTCCCACCAGAGGTCAAAACAGTGAACATGATTCACGTAACGAAGAGGAGGAGCAAATGCGCACTCCGAGACGTATGCGCCATGGAGCCCGTCGCCCCCAAGTTCAGCCCTTGGTCGGTCTGCCTGATCACTTTCGATCGCAGGGATCACCCGACTAGTATCCGGCACAGAGGATCTACCGCCTTGGTGCTAGACCCAATAATTGACGGATACCATCTCACCTGAGTCCTTATGGACGGCGGCAGTAGTCTTAATCTGATATATCAGGACACGGTCCGCAAAATGGGGATAGACCCGAGAAGAATCAACCAAAGCAATACTACCTTTAAAGGAGTAATACCAGGCCCAGAGGCCCGCTGTACGGTCTCTCTAGTACTAGAGGTTGTATTCGGTTCTCCCGACAACTTCCGAAGTGAAAAGTTAACCTTTGACATCGCTCCATTCCGAAGCAGCTATCAAGCACTACTCGGAAGAATGGCCTTCGCTCGTTTTAACACAGTACCGCATTACGCTTATCTTAAGCTTAAGATGCCCGATCCACGTGGCATCATCATAGTTAGCGAAAATACAGAGTGTTCCTTACGTGCGGAAGAATGTGTGGCGGCGTTAGCAGCCGAACACTGAACGGCCTCTTCAACCAGAATAAATGATCGGTCGTTAAGACCGCGGACACGGCTAGACGTGTCCGGCGCACCACTAGCTGTAATAGCTCAGATAAACCTGAGATCGGGTCGATGGATATACCCCCATAGGTGGTGCTAGGGGCTTCCCGCATGTAAAAAGAACTACAGTTTAGCTTGACCTTATTTAGGTTCAATTTTAATGGTTCATTAAGAATAACCAATTTTTTCGCATGAAGACTTTCACCTGGGTTTTCTCTTTTGCAGATGATCATCGTGCTACACCCTTCCAGGATACGGCACAACGGAGACACAGGCGCAGACGTGCAGCAGGGCCCCGTTCAAAGGTTTTCTTTTAGATTAAGACCCTGCATAAACCTTTTTTACTGTCTCTTGTTTCTTCACACCCTCCGGATACTCAACACAACCGGGAGGGATGATGGCGTTATTGACAATTCGTCACGTCAGACTAATGCACGTACCTGGAAATTCAGGGTTTATTATCGAGGGTATTACTTAGCCCAGCATATGTTGTAAAGTCCGAATACCTTAGGGAGTGTTCGGCGTCGCGAGTTTGGCCTTATATGCATCAGCTCCGAATCATGTCTTTGGTCAATAGTTGGGTTTGCCCGGCTCCCGTGTTTTGCTACCTTATGTTCTGCTCTATCGGCTAAGGTGGCACCGGGAGAACTACTGCGATTGTGCCCTGGTTCATCTGGATGAGCACCTCAGTAGAGAAAGTCGAAAACTGACTGTCATGATAAAGCGCGAGACTGGTCAACCACTCGATGACTCAGCGGAATCTTCGCGATTCCTCCGCATTAACGAAGGACCGGTTTCCCGGTCATGTATGTACGCGCACCATATTCGGATAAGCGCGGAAGTACCAGCGGCTATATAGTAGCCCCACTGTCAAACTCCTATGGCTAAGTGAAAGTGTTAAAGCAATATAGTCCGATTGCCTTGTTCGCCGCGCTCTCACCTCCTTAATGGACCAAGACGTTGGATCAAGTGTAAATACGCGCTTTTTCGAACACCCCCGCATTCTTTGTGTTGGGGCTGAAGCCGACGACTGCAGACTTTCAGGTTATGTACATGCATAAACGGCCGCACAGGAGGCATGATAATACTTTCAGACAAAAGTATAAACACAGCCTTTATAATACAAATAGCATTGTTCTCACAATTGGGATACATGTCACTCAAACATGATACTCTTTGAGCACTGAGCCTCTATTAAACGAGCACCTTCTAGGACTTCCTCAAAATAGTGCTTAGCCGAGACCTGGCCTACGGCCGGACCCTGGGGTGCAATAGCGGTGGCCTCCATCTCTGCCCAGTATGTCTTAACACGGGCAAGAGCCATCCGCGCACCCTCTATGCACGCCGATCTCTTTACAGCGTCGATATGCAGCACAACACCAAGGAATCGTTCCACTAAACTAAAATAACTATTCGGCCTTGGTCCTTCCGGCCAAAGATGATCCACGACAGACCTCATGGCAAGTCCGGACAATCTATGGAGTTCAGCCCACTCGGCCATTTGTTCATTTAACAGCAGCGGATGCGTTGGAGCACTGAACTGCGACCAGAACAACCTTTCCACTTCATGATCTTTCTGATCTTTGAAAAACTCAGTCGCATCAGCAGCACTCGTTGCCAAGTCCGGATACGCGTCTGCAGCACTCCATAATTGATCCAGAGGAGCATACTTCGGATCTCCGAAATTCGTCCGCAACAAAAAGGGCTTCCCAGCCGTGATATCTCTGGCTTGATGAAGCTCCTCCTACGCCGCTCTGATTTTAGAGCGGGCTTCCTTGGTTGCTACCATGGCTTTCTTCAGGTCCGCCGCTTTTGCCTGGCTTTCCTTTTCAAGAAGCTCATACCGGTCGATGGCATCCTTCAGCTCAACAACCATCCTGGCTATTTTATCTTCGCTATCGTGATGAGCAGCCTGTTCGGCTTTTAACTCTTCGGCCGCCTTTAGGGCGGCCGCATCGCTTCTCCTGGCTTGTTCCTTGGCCCGGGCAAGATCCGCCCGAAGGGTCTCCACGGCGGCAGCTCCATCTGCAGTCACAGCACATTATAGATACTAGCATCATGCTCCTCTTAATATCCGTTGACCACCCGAAAATACATACCCTGTGCCTCATCAAGCAGCTTGTTCACAAGCGTAATGTCGACATCTGCCGCGTCAAGCTGCCTCCTCAGTTCGGCAAACTCAGCAATCCAGCCAACCACCGGACCCTCAGCCGCCTGCACACAAAAGCAGCATGATCATGACCTGGGACTATGATCCTCCGTTTTCCGCCTTTCGATAGCAACCAGAGTCTCATGGGCTACTATCTGCATAGGGCACACCTAGCGTGTGCAGTACCGTCAAAAAAAATATATCACTTTGCGTACCTCAAAGCCTCTTAGCAGGCTCATAAAAGCTTCATGCAACCCAGTTTCGGCAGATGAAATCCTCTCAACCACCGTACCCATTAAAGTATGATGCGCCTCTGAGATAGCCGCTTCTTCCAGAAGACTCATCAGTGCGTCTGGTCGTGCACCGGACAGTCCTGGACTCTTTCTGTTGCTCTCCTTAATTAGGAGCCGAATACTCCGGACTTCGGGGGCCGAAGGGTTACCTTCTGGCCTGGGTGGATCAGGAGAAATCCTCCTTGACGACACCTCATGGTCGTCCACCTCATGAGGCGGGGAGGCATGGGGAGGCGTTTCGCTCTCCATCATCTCCGGAAGAAGATCCCCCGAAGACGAACTCTATAGAGAAGGGCTACGATCCGAACTACAAGACATACGTCTCGGTTATTGTCCTCAGAAATGAAGCAGGATATATTTACTATAAAGTATTCTTGTTTACTTACAGCTCGGTGGAGGGCTGATCCCCTTGCGGGCACTGTGCGGTAAGGATGCCCTCCGGGGCAGGGGCCCCCGACGAAGGTTTCTTCCCTCGTTTGGAAACCCTTGTTCCCAAGTCTTCAGGGGCAGTCCTTTTCCTTCCTTGGGGAGAGGGAATTTCAGATTCTTCTCCCCGATTATCCTCCTTCGCGAAGACACTAATTCCCCCGGTTTGGATGAGTAATGCGTGAGGCCCGCTTGCGGCTTCTTTATTCCTCCCTTTATCTTCCCCTGATGGCGCTTGATAAGGTGCGAGCTCAAGCATCCTGGCTAGTACAGGATCCGGTGAGCCTTCGGGAAGGGGGGCCGAACACCTGATCATCTTCGCCTTTTTTATCCAGTCCTGGTCAAAGAGCGACTTTTCAGAATGATGTTGTGATAAATAAAAAGACAATGTGTTCGGTCGCGGAATTACTTACATGGGTATCTGGACGATTGCAGTTTAGACCCGCATCCTCGGTGGTGTCCGGACACTTTATTCGTGATCCGAAGAATAATCCATACATCCCTTTGAGTGTCACGCCGAAGAATTGCTGAATAGTTCTCGGTCCTTCTGGGTTGAACTCCCACATACGGAGAGAACGACGTTGGCATGACAGGACCCGACGAACTAGCATGACTTGCATTACCTTGACAAGGCTGACATCTCTCTTGAGGAGATCTTGGATGCGACTCTGCAATGTCGGCACGTCATTAACTGGCCCCCAGTCCAGCCCCTTGTTGACCCATGACGCCAGTTGTGGCGGGGGTTCCGAACAAAAGGTGGGGGCAGCTGTCCACTTAGTACTTCGGGGAGCCGTGATGTAAAACCACTCCCGCTGCCATAAGTTGGGCATCTCCGGGAAGGAACCCTTTGGCCACGGAGCATCGGCGCCTTTGCATTCTGCTTGTCGCCCATCGATCATCTTCGTCTTCACATTGAAGGTCTTGAGCCATAAGCCGAAGTGTGGGGTGATGCGGAGGAAGGCCTCACACACGACGATGAACGACGAGATGTGAAGGATGGAATCCAGAGCCAGATCATGGAAATCGAGCCCATAATAGAACATAAGCCCTCTAACAAAGGGATCAAGACTAAAGCCTAGCCCTCGGAGGAAGTGGGAACCAAATACGACACTCTCGTTGGGTTCGGGAGTGGGGATGACCTGCCCTTGAGCAGGCAGCCTGTGCGAGATTTCGGCGGTCAGATACCTGGCTTCTCTTAGCTTCTTGATATCCTCCTCTGTGACAGAGGAGGCCATCTACCGGCCTTGAAGTTTGGATCCAGACATGGTTGAAGGTCCGAAAGCGCTTAGCCTGAGCCTTGGGTGTTGGAATTCAAGGTGGAGGAAGGCAAGGATCGAGGGCGAGAAGAAAAGGACAGGCCTTGGCCCCTTTATAAAGGGGGTGAATATCAAGCTTCCTCCGCGTGGCCATTTGGAACTTGCCTAAAATCAAGGAGTCATACCAGCAGGCACAATTGGGTTACCCATACCCGTATTGATGAGAATCCCGTGATAAGGGGAACACGATCTCTGCTTCGACAAGACGTGCCAATAAAACCGCCTCGCAACACGTGCAGTGGCAGGCTGGGAAAGGTGGTTCGTAATGACCGGACCATGGCGTGATGTCACGTTATGAAAAGTTGTCAGCAGATTAGATTTGTGGAAATATTATGCTCTCTACGGTGGTATGTGGAATTTATTTTGCAGAGTCGGACACGATCCTTGTGTTCGAAATCTTCTATGGAGTATTCGGAGGAAGAACCCGCCTTGCAATGCCGAAGACAATCTGCGCACCGGACTCATCGTCATTGAAGCCTAGTTTAGGGGCTACTGAGGGAGTCCGGGATTAGGGGGTCCTCGGACAGCCGGACTATATCCTTTGGCCGGACTGTTGGACTATGAAGATAGAAGATTGAAGACTGCGTCCCGTGTCCGGATGGGACTCTCCTTGGTGTGGAAGGCAAGCTTGGTAATTCGGATATGTAGATCTCCTCCCTTGTAACCGACTCTGTGTAACCCTAGCCCCCTCCGGTGTCTATATAAACCGGAGGGTTTAGTCTGTAGGACAACAACAATCATATTCATACGCTAGCTTCTAGGGTTTAGCCTCTACGATCTCGTGGTAGATCAACTCTTGTAATACTCATATCATCAAGATCAATCAAGTAGGAAGTAGGGTATTACCTCCATCGAGAGGGACCGAACCTGGGTAAACATTGTGTCCCCCGCCTCCTTAGACGCACAGTTCGGGACCCCCTACCCGAGATCCCATCTCCATTAGTTGCAAGTACACCTAATTTTTTTGGTATTTCGTGTTCCATAGCCATAACTAAAGATAGATAACAACTTAGAACAAAAAATAAAATCTAATTACTGATAAAGCAAACAAGCACACATGAGAATATTCACCCCACACTATTGCTCCCCGGCAACGGCGCCAGAAAAAGGTCTTGATAACCCACAAGCATAGGGGATCAATTGTAGACTTTCTTGATAAGTAAGAATGTAGAACGCAACGAGGAGCTAAAGGTAGATTTATATTCCCTTCAAGTTCTATCGACCACCGATACAACTCTCGCGCACTTAACGTTTGCTTTACCTAGAACAAGTATGAAACTAGAAGTACTTTGTAGGTGTGATAGAATAGGTTTGCAAGATAATAAAGAACACGTAAATAAAAGCTAGGGGCTGTTTAGATAAAGAATCAATTTAATTAGTTTTAGTAGAGAGCTTTTTTTCACCAGAAAGTTATTTGTCCCTAGGCAATCGATAACTAGACCGGTAATCATTATTGCAATTTTATATGAGGGTGAGGGATAAGCTAACATACTTTCTCTACTTGGATCATATGCACTTATGATTGGAATGCTAGGAAGCATCCGCAATTACTAAAGATCATTAAGGTAAAATCGAACCATAGCATTAAAGTATCAAGTCCTCTTTACTCCCATACACAAACAACCTACTTACTCGGGTATGTGCTTTTGTCACTCATCCCACCCACCATAAGCGAATCATGAACATATTGCAAACCCTACAATAGGGATCCCTCATGCTTGCGCGATACGAAGAGCACCGTAGGACAACACCAATAATAAAACATACAACTCAAACCAATCATGATCATCAATCAACCCACAGGACAAAACGGATCTACTCAAACATCATAGGATAGCCGTACACAAATAATATATAGCGTTGAGCACCATGTTCAAGTTGTAACATCCCAAATTTTCAATTTGGAATGTTATACATAGGTCATCATATGCATATCATATTTTATTTGCATTTTGGATTTTGATCCTAGAAATTCTAAGCAACTCAAGGACCCACAGAGAGAGTTGGGGATTTCATTCATTTTCATATTTGAATCTTTCTCAAGTATTGAAAAGAGGATCATTTTGGTTTTAATTATTTTTCTCTCCGAAAATATTTCCAATATAAAAAATAAATGAGAGGAGATAATATGACTTCTCCAAAAATAAAAGAAATATTGGAGGTAAAATGTTAAAATCAAATAAATAATTTTATTTGGATTTTATTGCTATTTTATTTGAATTAGAAAAAAATTGCATTTTTCAAAATTGCATTTTTAGGCCAAGAAAATGTTCACTTTGTTCTAAATATTTTATTTAGACGATGAAAATTGTTTTTGGCATTTTTAGAATTTTTTTATTTATTTACGGCTTTTCCTTTTTGGCGGAATTGTTTTTACTAAAAAAAAGGTTCCTAGACCGAACTGGGCCGAAGCCTAGCCGGCCCAGCCGCCGTCAATGCCTCCCCGCACCAGCACCGCACCCGAGCCGGACTCCCCCGCCGCCTAGGACAAGTAGGACACCCTTCCCTTTAAATGCCGCCCCGCCGCCCCCTCCACTCCTCGACCCGCCCAGCCGCCTCTGCACCGCCACTAAGCCGCTGCCGCCGCACTTGCTGCCGCCGCTCACGCGCTGCCAACCGCGCCGCCCCGCAGCCACGCCTCGCCGAGCCGCCTCGCCGGAAGCCACCGCCGTCGCCGTCGTTTTTTCGGTTTGATGTAAAAACCGCCGGTTTTTCTTAAAACCCTAGATCGGTTCAGTTTTTCTCGGTTTAGTTTCGTTTGTGAACGTTCGTTCGTTCATTTTAACAAACGAATTCGCCTGTTCATCTCTGTTAGCGGACATTCGTCTGATAGATTTTCTTTTTTCTGTTTATTTCCGGCTAGGGACCTATCCGTGATTTTTTTATCGCAGATTAGCCCCTGATCTTCAAACCCTAGCAACTTTTTAACCGTTCGTCCAAATGCAGTGAAACCAACGCCAAAATCTTCGGCTCGAGCCCCTCTTTTTGTCTAATCAACTTGAACAAGGTTCTCACCATTTAAAATTGGGTTTCAAGCAGATTTGAATTCGAAGTTCTTTTGACCGTAGTTTCAGTTCTTTGCTCCGATTGGACCGATTCTTTTTGCAAATCGAATCACTTCAGTTGAACTTTTAGATTGGATCTTCTTATTTGAGTTTTACCCTTGCATCTATGCTTGAGTGCTTATGTATGCTCTTGTTTACCTGTGATAGAATTTCCGGAGTGTGAAGCGTGCTACTACGAGTCTCTAGGGTTTGCGGATCGTCAACAAGGCAAGTAACACATTGATCATACCCCTTTATTAACCAGTTTTTATGCATTAGTTACAACCCTCAAACACTACATGATTAGGATGTGATTAACGTGTGGGTATTGGGAAGTAGATGATGAGGTAGAACATATTGCCCTTTTATTATCAAACCCTTGGGAGTTACTTCTACGCTATGCTTATATTGCCATGCTATGCTCATAGACGTGCATTGGGTTTGGGTGTATCCATGACAGATGTGAGATGTTAATTGATGGTTAATTTAAGGTGGCTACTTAAATACACATCTGGGTGGATTGGTTGCGGGCACCTAGAGAATCCAGTGTTGTCCTAGGATATCCCGGAGTACCCGTGTGATCATCCTATGGTTCGCTACCCAGGCTCAAAGGGATTATAAGATTATTCGTGCTAGAAACTTCCGTGTGTAGCCACTAGCTATTATGGGCTCTAGCATAGTTGAGTATGTTGCATGACCTATTTCAGTGGTAGACTAGCAGATGTAGGGGATGTAGGTTGGTACTGTCTACCCAGAGTAAAGAGTTAATGTTTCTGAAAGACTGTGTCTCGGTCATCCGTTTCTCAAACACCATGTAGTGCGAGAAATCCAACGGAGGAGATCGAGTCTTGTGGGGAAAAGTGCGCAAACCTCTATAGAGTGTACAAACTAATCATGGTTAGCCGTGTCCCCGGTTATGGACATCTTGGGTATCTGGTTCTTGGATTATCATGTTGATCTTATCACTCTAATTAATTGTTGGGTTATTAATACTACTTAATTGGGATTGAGTTGGAGGAACCTTCTCAATGTTTAACAACTACCATGATAGTTAAACAAAATATATTCCTTTGTTGTAGGGGAAAATTGGCTTTTCACTAAACATTGTAACCATAGAGCCTCCACCAGCCATATATGCATGTAGTGATAGCATTCATTCTGTTCATTGCTCTACTGTGTTACATTGCTAGCATATTCCATGTGCTGACCCATTTCGGGCTGCAACATATCATGTTGAAGACTTTTCAGACGAAGAGTAAGGTGCGCTAGGTCATTGTCGTGCACTCGGCTATGCCGTTGGAGTTGATGAACTCACTTTATCTTTCAAGCCTTTCGCTGTTATCTTATTTAGATGGCCTTAAGCCATATTTATTGTAATAAATTCTCTTTTGAGACATTCGATGTAATAAGTGTGTGATTGAACTCTGTTATAAATCCTTCAAGTACTGTCTGTGTCAGCATTACCGATCCAGGGATGACACTTATGCATAGAGATTTGACCGTCTAAGGTCAGATCGCTACAAGATGGTATCAGAGCACACGCTGATTGTAGGACACGGCCACTAAGTTAAGCCATAGGTCACCCTTCTCTACTCATTTATGACTCCTCTCCATTTTCTACTCTATAGGATGGCGGACTCAAGGAACAAGTTTGCACAACCAGATGAAGACACACCCTTTGGACGACACTTGAAGGAAGTCACTAGGTACCTGAACATCGGAATACCAAGCTTCGCCGGGACCTACACCGCCACTTTACCAGAAGAGGAGCGTTGGATTATTTGAGTTCAAGTTCGAGGAAGGACATTCACGCCAGTCACTGAGCCCATAGAGTTTTCCTTTGATGCACCAACATGGAGTCTAGGAAAGAGCATGGCAGCCCACATCGCCATGGGACGCATTGGCGAAGTTTATCACAAGGAGCTTAAGGACACCATCTACCAGATATGTGGGTGCCGAGATGAGCAATGGGAGATGATCAGCACCAGGAGGGACAGGTCCATTGCAGCTTTCATCCAGGAGTTAAACCAGCACATTCGTCGCCAAGAGAACCAGATGTGCGCAAGCATGATAGAACTGAAGAAGGTGATGACCAGGAACATGGAGCTTGAAGAGGAACTCAAGTCTACACGCGACGGATACGAGGAGGAAATCGCAATACTAGTGGAGAAGAATGACGACCTGACACTGAAGCTAGGAGTATTCATGGGTGACCCCGCGCCAGGAGGAGATGACGACCATCCCGATGACATCCGTTTGGAAGACTACATCATCATCGACGACACCGACTCCGACCCCGACAGTAGTAATGATGATTATGAAGACGAAGCTGGAGCGGATATCATGGAGTCTTCCACCGATCAAAATTTCTAGTAGACCACCATATTATCAGTAGTATTTCCCCATGTATATAGTAGTAGTCCGAGCACTGTAACGATAGTTCGATCGATTGTATGCCCTTGCTTGAATTGATTTGGTGTGATATGAATGTGTTTGTCTCATGTGCATATGGGTAGTGCTTACTCACTAGACCTCATTCTATTCTAATCTCTCCCCTCTAAACCCATCAGATGCCTCCGAGACGTGACCCCGGGTTTGCCTTCCCACCGGAGCTCACCCAGTTGATCCAACAGTAGAATGCCTTGATGCAGCTACTAGTCCAGAACCAAGGCAACAACAACAACAACCTACCGCCACCACCTCCAGTTGACAACTTAGCTCGTTTTCTGAGGTTACAACCGCTGGTGTTTTCCAGTAGCACCGAGCCGATAGTTCCTGATGACTAGCTATCCAGGATTGGAAGGGAGTTGACCACCGCAGGTTGCACAGATGCTGAGAAGGTGCGTTTTGCCGCACATCAATTGGATGGACCCGCAGCCTCATGGTGGGAAAATTACACAGCCACTTTCCCTATAGCCAATGTCACTTGGGAGCAGTTTCAAAATGCATTCCGCACTGCTCATGTCTCAACTGGAGCTATGAGCATGAAGAAGCGTGAGTTTCACAACTTACGCCAGGGAAACCGTTCTGTGGGGCAGTACGTGGATGAGTTTAGCAAGTTAGCCCGCTATGCCCCAGATGATGTGGCCACAGATGTCGCGAAGCATGAGAAGTTTATGGAAGGGCTGAATGATGAGATGAGTATGCAGTTAATGGTGGCAATATTTAACAACTACCAGGAGTTGGTTGATAAGGCTCTTATGATTGAAGGGAAGCAGCAGCAGATTGAGAGCCGCAAAAGGAAGTATGGACAAGGGAAGTATAATTCAGGAGCTCAGCAGAAGCCTCGTTTTACCCCGAACTCGGGAGGATATACTCATAACCATGGAGGCCATACCCACAATGGAGGAAGTTCGCATAACCACAGTGGCCCCAAGAATGGAAACGGGAATGGAGCAGGCAGCAATCAGAACCGCTCTAACCCAGCCACACCCGCCAAGAAGGATCTAAGTCACATTACTTGTTTCAAGTGCGGGAAGACAGGACACTATGCCACCGAGTGTTCTGAAGCAAAGAATGGTAACGACAATGGAAGCTCTCGGAATAAACCCAACCCTTTCAACAGGGGACAAGTGAACCACGTTAACGTGAAGGAGGTTGAAGAGCAGCCAGATGCAGTTATCGGTAAGTTTTTGGTTAAGTCATTTACCGATCTCGTTTTTTTATACTGGTGCATCGCATTCAAACATCTCAAGGGGATTTGTGGACAAGTTTAAGTTACCCACCTTAGCCCTTAGGTCACCCATGCTAGTAAGCTCACCAAGAGCAGAGTATATGGCCAGCCGATGGTGCGATCGGACACCCTTAACCATTGGTAGCCATGTTTTCCCCTCAGACCTAATAATTCTGGAGTCACAAGGATTGGATGTGATACTAGGAATGGATTGGCTGTCGATGTATGGAGGAAACATCGATTGCGCCAGTAAGTCAATTTTGCTCACTACCCCGGAGGGAAAAAGGATCAAGTATGTGTCCAGGCATGCGCCGAGGAGGACCCAAGTAAATTTCCTCTCAGGAGTTGTTCATGAGGAAGTGCGTGTAGTGAAGGATTATCTGGATGTATTTCCAGAGGAGTTACCAGGCATGCCGCTAGACCGAGACATTGAGTTTTTGATAGAGTTGTTGCCAGGCACCGGACCGATATCGAAGAGACCATACCGGATGCCCGCAAATGATCTGGAGGAGATTAAGAAGCAGATCAAGGAGTTATTGGAGAAAGGTTACATTCAACGAAGTTCATCACCGTGGGGAGCCCAGTGCTCTTGGTTAAGAAGAAGGATGGGTCGTTGAGAATGGTTTTTGATTATCGTGCATTGAATGAAGTGACGATCAAGAACAAGTACCCACTGCCGATGATCAATGATTTGTTTGATCTGTTGCAAGGAGCTAAAGTATTTTCCAAGATCGATCTGCAATCAGGATACCACCAGTTCAAGATCCGAGAAAAGGATATACCTAAGATAGCCTTCACCACAAGGTACGGGCTATATGAGTACACGGTTGTGTCACTTGGATTGACTAACGCCCTAGCCTATTTCATGAGTATGACGAATAAGGTGTTCATGGAGTTCTTGGATAAGTTTGTCGTTGTGTTCGTTGATGATATCTTGGTATACTCGAAGAATGAAGAGGAACACAAGGAGCATTTGCGTTTAGTTCTCGAGAAGCTCAGGGAAAATCAGTTGTATGCCAAGTTCAGCAAATGTGAGTTTTGGTTGAAGGAAGTAGGATTTCTTGGACATGTTATATCAGGAGAAGGTATAGCCGTGGATCCTACCAAGGTTAAGTCAGTCACTGATTGGCTATCACCCACCTCAGTTGGAGAGATCCGCAGTTTTCTTGGACTCGCGGGATATTATCGGAGATTCATTGAGAATATTTCCAAGATTGCGAAGCCTATGACGGAGTTGTTGAAGAAGGACACCAAGTTCAAATGGACAGATGAATGTGAGGCAAGTTTTCAGGAGTTGAAGAAACGTTTGGTTACAGCCCCAGTGCTGATTCTGTCGGATATACGCAAAGATTTCCATGTGTATTGCGACGCTTCCCGCTTAGGACTTGGAGGTGTACTTATGCAGGACGGAAGAGTTGTTTCATATGCCTCACGTCAGCTTCGACCACATGAGTTCAATTATGCCACGCATGATTTGGAGTTAGCAGCTGTAGTGCATGCGCTCAAGACCTGGAGACATTTTCTTATTGGAAATCGTTGTGATGTGTACACGGATCATAAGAGTTTGAAGTAGATTTTCACACACAAGGAGTTGAATCTCAGGCAAAGGAGATGGTTGGAGCTTATAAAAGATTATGATATGAAGTTGCACTATCATCCAGGCAAGGCCAATGTCGTAGCAGACGCTTTGAGCCGGAAGAGTTATGCCAATACCCTTGTAAGCGGAGGATTGCCAAAGGAGTTGGCCGAAGATCTCAGTGAGCTTCATTTGGAGATAGTCCCTAGAGGTTTTGTTGCAGCATTGGAAGTTCAGTCAACATTATTGGGAAAGATTCGAGAAGCTTAGAAGGATGATAAGGAAATTGCTGAGATAAAGGAGAGGATGAGTAATGGAAAAGCCAAAGTTTTTCGTGAGGATGAGCACGACACCTTGTGGTTTAAGGATCGTGTTTATGTACCCAATAATGCGGAGATCAGGAAGTTGATACTTCAGGAAGCTCATGACTCGCCATACTCGATACACCCCGGAAACACCAAGATGTATTTGGATATGAAGGAGTGTTTCTGGTGGACTGGTATGAAGAAGGATATTGCCGAGTATGTAGCCGTATGTGATGTATGTCAGAGAGTGAAGGCAGAACATCAGAAGCCAGCAAGATTACTGCAGCCTATGCCGATACCCGAATGGAAGTGGGATAAGCTTGGCATGGATTTAATCACCGGATTAACCAGGACCCGATCGGGATATGATTCTATCTGGGTAGTAGTGGATCGTTTGACCAAAGTGGCTCACTTTATCCCAGTGAAAACCACCTATACGAGTGCGAAGTTGGCCAAGATATATATGACCAGGATCGTATGTCTGCATGGAGTTCCGAGGACCATCGTATCAGATAGAGGAACACAGTTTACCTCGAAGTTTTGGAATCAGCTGCACCAGACCTTGGGTACCAGGCTAGAGTTTAGTACGGCCTTTCATCAGCAGACAGATGGGCAGAACAAGAGAGTCAATCAGATTCTGGAGGACATGTTGAGAGCTTGTGCGCTAGATTATGAATCTTGCTGGGATGACAGTTTGCCTTACGCGGAGTTCTCATACAACAACAGCTACCAGGCCAGTTTGAAGATGGCACCTTTCGAAGGTTTGTACAGAAGGAGGTGCAGGACAGCGTTGATGTGGGATGAAGTTGGAGACCGCTAGTTGTTTGGACCAGATTTGATCAAAGAGTCTGAAGAGAAGGTTAAGTTGATTCGGGATAGACTGAAGGTAGCTCAGTCCAGGCAGAAGAGTTATGCAGATTCAAAATGCAAGGAGGTAGTCTATGAAATCGGAGACAGAGCATATCTTCGAGTGTCACCTCTGCGAGGAGTTAAACGTTTTGGAGTTAAGGGGAAGTTAGCCCCGAGATTGTTAGGACCATACCGAGTTTTGGAACATACGGGAGAAGTGGCCTACAAGTTGGAGTTACCCGAAAGACTGGCAGGAGTTCACGATGTGTTTCACGTTTCTTAGTTAAAGAAGTGCCATGTTGAGATGGCCGCTATTCCTTTGAGAGATACAGTGCCCCTGGAAGTAATTCAGTTGGATAGTGATCTAACCTATGAGGAGAAACCTGCCAAGATTCTCGAGTTTGCCAGCCGAGTTACACGCAACAAGGTTATCAAGTTTTGCAAAGTTCAGTGGAGCCACCATACCGAGGATGAAGCCACCTGGGAACGAGAGGAAGATCTACGGAAAGACCACCCACACCTATTTTCTAGCCAACCCGAATCTCGAGGGCGAGATTCACCTTAAGGGGGGTAGGTTTGTAACATCCCAAATTTTCAATTTGGAATGTTATACATAGGTCATCATATGCATATCATATTTTATTTGCATTTTGGATTTTGATCCTAGAAATTCTAAGCAACTCAAGGACCCACGGAGAGAGTTGGGGATTTCATTCATTTTCATATTTGAATCTTTCTCAAGTATTGAAAAGAGGATCATTTTGGTTTTAATTATTTTTCTCTCCAAAAATATTTCCAATATAAAAAATAAATGACAGGAGATAATATGACTTCTCCAAAAATAAAAGAAATATTGGAGGTAAAATGTTAAAATCAAATAAATAATTTTATTTGGATTTTATTGCTATTTTATTTGAACTAGAAAAAGATTGCATTTTTCAAAATTGTATTTTTAGGCCAAGAAAATGTTCACTTTGTTCTAAATATTTTGTTTAGACGGTGAAAATTGTTTTTGGCATTTTTAGATTTTTTTATATATTTATTTAGGATTTTTCCTTTTCAGCGGAATTGTTTTTATTTTAAAAAAAGGTTCCTGGACTGAACTGGGCCGAAGCCCAGCCGGCCCAGCCGCCGTCACCGCCTCCCCGCACCAGCACCTCACCCAAGCCGGACTCCGGCAGGAGTCCGGGACGCCCCCGCTACCGCGGCTTGCCCCCTGGGCCAAGTCGGACCCCCCCTCCCCTTTAAATGCTGCCCGCGCCGCCCCCTCCTCGCCTCGACCCGCCCCACCGCCTCTACACCGCCACCGAGCCGCCGCCGCCGTACTTGCCGTCGCCGCCCGTGCTGCCGCCGCCACTCGCGCGCTGCCGCCCCGCAGTCGCGCCTCGCCGGAAGCCGCCGCCGTCTTTTTTTCGGTTTTAGGTAAAAACCGCCGGTTTTTCTTAAAACCCTAGATCGGTTTTTTAGATCGGTTCGGTTTTTCTCGGTTTAGTTCCGTTTGCGAACGTTCGTTCTTTCGTTTTAACGAACGAATTCGCCTGTTCGTCTCTGTTAGCGGACGTTCGTCCGATATTTTTTCCGTTTATTTTCAGCCAGGGACCTATACGTGATTATTTTTATCGCAGATTAGCCCCTGATCTTCAAACCCTTGCAACTTTTTAACCATTCGTCCAAATCCAGTGAAACCAACGCCAATATCTTCGTCTCGAGCCCCTCTTTCTGTTTAATCAAGTTGAACAAGGTTTTGACAATTTAAAATTGGGTTTCAAGCAGATTTGAATTCGAAGTTCTTTCAACCGTAGTTTCAGTTCCGTAGCTCCGATTTGACCGATTCTTTTTGCAAATCAAATCTCTTCAGTTGAACTTTCAGATTGGATCTTCTTATTTGAGTTTTACCCTTGAACCTATGCTTGAGTACTTATGTATGCTCTTATTTACCTGCGATAGAATTTCCGGAGTGCGAAGCGTGCTACTACGAGTCTCTAGGGTTTGCGGATCGTCAGCAAGGCAAGTAACACATTCATCGTCTGCATGATTAGGATGTGATTAACATGTGGGTATTGGGGAGTAGATGATGAGGTAGAACCTATTGCCGTTTTATTATCAAACCCTTGGGAGTTAGTTCTACGCTATGCTTATATTGCCATGCTATGCTCGTAGACATGGATTGGGTTTGAGTGTATCCATGACAGATGTGAGATGTTAATTAATGGTTAATTTAAGGTGGCTACTTGAATACACATCTGGGTGGATTGGTTGCGGGCACCTGGAGAATCCAGTGTTGTCCTAGGATATCCCGGAGTACACGTGTGATCATCCTATGGTTCGCTACCCAGGCTTAAAGGGATCATAAGATTATTCATGCTAGAAACTTCCGTGTGCAGCCACAAGCTATTATGGGCTCTAGCATAGTTGTTTATGTTGCATGACCTCTTTCAGTGGTAGACTAGCAGATGTAGGGGATGTAGGTTGGTACTGTCTACCCAGTGTAAAGAGTTAATATTTCTGAAAGACTGTGTCTTGGTCATCCGTTTCTCAAACACCATGTAGTGCGAGAAATCCAATGGAGGAGATCGAGTCTTGTGGGCAAAAGTGCGCAAACCTCTGCAGAGTGTACAAACTAATCATGGTTAGTCGTGTCCCCGGTTATGGACATCTTGAGTATCTGGTTCTTGGATTATCATGTTGATCTCATCACTCTAATTAATTTGTTGGGTTATTAATACTGCTTAATTGGGATTGAGTTGGAGGAACCTTCTCAATGTTTAACAACTACCATGATAGTTAAACAAAATATATTCCTTTGTTATAGGAAAAAATTGGCTTTTCGCAAAACATTGTAACCATAGAGCCTCCACCATCCATATATGCATGTAGTGATAGCATTTATTCTGTTCATTGCTCTACTGTGTTACATTGCGAGCATATTCCATGTGCTGACCCGTTTCGGGCTGCAACATATCATGTTGCAGACTTTTCAGACGAAGAGTAAGGTGCGCTAGGTCGTTGTCGTGCACTCAGCTATGCCGTTGGAGTTGATGGACTCACTTTATCTTCCAAGCCTTCCGCTGTTATATTATTTAGATGGCCTTAAGCCATATTTATTATAATAAGTTCTCTTTTGAGACATTCGATGTAATAAGTGTGTGATTGAACTCTGTTATAAATCCTTCAAGTACTGTGTGTGTCAGCATTACCGACCCAGGGATGACACTTATGCACAGAGATTTGACCGTCTGAGGTCGGATCGCTACTCAAGTAGAGATTACAGCAGGGAGAAGAGGCGTTACACCGCTGCATAGAAGGGGGACAGTTGGTGATGGCGGAGGGGAAGTTGTTGGTGTAGATCGCCGTCACGATGATGACCCCGGCGACATTCCCGCGCTAGTGGGAGAGGGTGGAGAGAGCCCCCCTCCTCCTTCTTCTTCTTCCTTGCCCTCCCCCCTAGATGGGATGAGGGTTTCCCCTCTGGTCCTTAGCCTCCATGGCAGCGGAGGGGCAGGAGCCCCTCCAGGATTGGATATATCTCTCTGCTTCCCTTCTGTTTCGCGTTCTTGTTTTCTGGCCTTTCACCGTTTCTTAAATTCCGGGAGATTTGTAACTCCGATTGGGCTGAAATTTTAACATGTTTTTTATCCGAATATTATCTTTCTTTCGGCCGAAGAAGGGCACCAACCGTCGTACGGGGTGGCCGCAAGCCTCCTGGCCGCGCCCAAGGTAGGGCCCCCTAGTGCTTGTGGGCCCCTCAGGCATCGTCTCGCGTTGATATTTTTCCCAAAAATCACATATATTCCAAAATAAATCTCCGTAAATTTTTATCGCATTTGGACTTTGTTTGGTATGAATATTCTGAGAAACAAAAAAGATGCAACAAACAGGAACTGGCACTGGGCACTGGATCAATATGTTAGTCCCAAAAACAATATAAAAAGTTGCCAAAATTATAAAAAAGTTGTAGAATATTGGCATGAAACAATAAAAATTATAGATACGACGGAGATGTATCAGGATGTTCCACTGACTTTTCTAGATCTGGATCCTAGCACCCTCCCCTTGCCGCGGTCCTCCCAGCTAGATCTGGCTGGTGGGCGTGGGTTGGTAGCAGCTCTCGAATGGGGAAACCCGTGGTCTACTTTGCGTCGACCTCGACGGCGCCGACACCATTGCAATGGTTTCCTCCTGAGGGTGCATTGGGTTTCCAATCTCGCCACCCCTCATCCTCTCCCGTGCACTCAGGTGAAAACATTGGCCTTTGGGCAGGACAACGACGACATTCTAGTGGTGTAGTCCTTCTTGGAGGCATCGCCCTAGCCATGGGTGGAGGCTGTGGTTGTGGCGTTCGGTGGTTTGAGGCGGCGGTGGTGCGTTGTTCTCTTGGTCGTAGGTAGTGTGGAGGCGAGTTGGCTGGTCCACAATCCTTAAGTGGCTCCTGCCTGGTACCCTCGTGGGTTGTTAGCCAGTGTATGGTATCCTCATGTAGTGGCATGACATGGATGACGGGGAGACTGTAATCTCCTCTCCAACATTGGCCCCTTTGGGTCAACGGTAGAGCTAGTTTTCTCTCTATGTTGTTTTGCCTCTCCCGTCTCCATCCGTTGGTGTCTCGAGTTGATCCCTTCTCTGCTGTTCTAGCTGCGTTGGGCAATTCGGCGGCTTGACTCTAGTTTCTTAGTGTATGGGATGGTGTTTGTTCTTGTTCTACCTATAGCTTCTGGTCCCGAGCGTGATCTGCATGTGATCTTTTAGTTTTTTTATCAAGTTTTGGCCTTTGTAATCAGCTCCTTTGTATCCTAGCCGGCTGATCGTTACATTAATTTGTAGTCGGGCTTTATGCCTTTTCTGCAAAATGAAGGCCGCTCAAATCTATTGATGAAATCTTACGGCCCATTACTGTCATTTTCTGCTTGTGGGCCAAATTCAGCCCGTGGTTACAGTTGGCCCGTTTGTTGCCCGTTAATACGTTGGGCCGTTTTGATAGCGTCATCAAAATACGGCCGATTAACGATGGCCCATTATGGTCGGCCCATGAACGGACGATTTCAACTCTAGCCCATTTACGGCCATAATATGGTCTGTTATTGGCCCATGTTTGGCCAACCGATCATAAGCCCATAGAAGGCCCATTGATGATACAGCCGATAGAAGGCCCATTGTGTCTACGGCCCGTATAAGGCCCATTGTTTCTATGCCACGTAGAAGGCCCATTGTTTCTACGGCCCTTAGAAGGCCAATTGTTTCTACGGCCCGTAGGAGGCCCATGTAAACTACAGCCGGTGGGCATCAAAGTTCGCCACCAGTGCAAATATAGGGAACACCCTACACTATACAAAAATGGCTTGTTGTTTTCTTCAGCCGGTGGCTGCACGTTAAGAACAAATTTTGTATCGCACCAAAATAAATTACAACTATAAAAAAAAGGAAGGTTGGCATAAAAGTTAACAGTCTAGCAAATAAATGCACCACTAGAAGTTCAGAAGCTCAGTTCATTTGACATGACTGTTACGTTTTCATGCTGTATTGTCCGATGGAGCACCATAACCTTGGCCTTCAGTTCTCCTAGGCTCCTGAACAACATAGCAAATGTCTGATAGTCTGGCTTCAAAACCATGCATATCTGGACAACATCGAACAATGTCTCTCCTTGTTTCACAAAGGGTCTCTGTTAGGGAATGGAGTTGTGTCTGGAGCGCAGATACAACATTGTTTTGAGCTTGCATATCTTGATCATGAGGCAGTTTGGACGAGATTGCCTTAACAACCAACCCAGTATTACGCAGGAACGTGCTTTTGGCACTGTTAGTGGACAGGTACTGACCCACTGCAGCAAGAGCTGACATTGCAGTTATAGTTGCCTCGCCACCTTCAGAAGGTGGAGGTTCCACCATTTTTTCCATAGCTCGCTGAAAAGTTGTGGTTTTACTTTAGTAGTACCAAAACAGAAGATATTAAGGAGGCAGCAAAACCAAACAAAATAGCTTTGGTCTATATACAGAACTTATTCTGGTGAACCCATGTAAAATAATAGTTGTATTTTATTGCAAAGCACATAATAAAACCAGGTTCCAAACATATGACCATGTACCATCGCTAATGTTATGTCTATTTCTTCACATTGTATTGAGGGCTAAGGATAAAGAGACGAAGTTTATAATACGGTAAGCATAGTATGACATCATTCATATCACAAAACAACTGAGAACAGACAAACAGGCAATTGTAACGTTGTGTGGGCAAGTCCATCACGGAACTAGATTACAGGTCCAGATTAAAGGAACATCACTCCTCTCTTTTAAACCTTGTAAGGTGCAATGATACGCTAAGACAATTGTGTATAAAATTGAAAAGAGTAATAGACATTGACTGCAAGCCATGCAGTTCAAGGAACAAGTCAGAGTAAGTAGTAGTTAAAAGGCATGAGGATTAAGGACTTACAACAGCGGCTTTGACTGGTGTAGTCATGCCCTTCTTCTTGCTGGTGTGACAGTCCTTGAAGATTTCCACAGCATTTGGTTTAGGTACTTTTTGGTCCTTGCGGGCTTTCCTCTGCATTTGGAACAAGTCAATATAGATCTGACAATATGGTACAGCAAAAAGAGTGAAACAGCAGCTAATTACAAGAGCCTCGCAGTGTGCAATATAGCTACGAGATCCTGTCGTCTGTTGGAATTTCACTTTCGTATGGTTGGCCTTGTTCTTTGAACAGTTCACCTACAAGAAGATAGATTTGTGTGGCACATGCGTAAATAGGACTTCAGCATGTGATCTGATCACATATATATAATGTACCTGATACTTCGGATCGGACCAGTGTTTAACAAGGCCTCTCCAGTCTTCATCAGATATATTTTCCACTGGAGATGTTTGGGCAAGTTCACTTTTAGCCTTTCCTTCAAAGTGAGTTTTCCTCAAGTTATACCGATATTGTCGTAGAGCAGACTTGAAAACATGGATGCAAGCTTGTCTGGTTGCATCATCTTGGCTATCCAACTTGAACCTCATCTGTTGAAAATTATGGGAGTCTCATTATCAGCAACCTAGAAAGTATTGGACAGAGCAAGACGATATTACTAGTTTCCATACATAACCATAATTACAGATAAATGGTCGAGGAAGGTGTTGAACTGAGTTTCGTCTTTGTCATTCCTGTACTGAATCCATGTTGGGAGGATACGTACATGACACCTAACAGCAACCGCTGCCTCTGATACTAACTTGGCTGACTCTGTAGCATCACGTGGCCTTTTTAAACCTGTCTCAAAACGGATCTCCATTCTTCCTCCTCTAGATTTAGTTAACCTATCGAGCATTATCCTTGATGTTTGTTTCCTCTTGCGCCTAGGTGCTAGTCCAACAACAAACATAGGAAGTGTTAGTGTACATCAAACTGTGAGACTACATATAAAGAAGCATGCAACTGTAACTTGACTCCAGCAACTACCTTCTTGCTGTTGAAGCTCACAAAGTTCATCTGATCTTGTCAACTCATCTTGTGTCAAGAGTGCTTCGGAAGTAGTGTCAGGTGGCAAGGGAGCTTGGGAACATGCTGCTAGCTGAGTTGATGAATGAGTAAATCGTGCAGCTGGTGGTACTGTGGAAGGTGTTGCAACAACTAGGGTTTTCTCTGCTTGTTTGGTGGCAGCTATTTGTTTCTGTTTGGCTTGTTCTGCAGCTCGTGTAGCATGGGATACCCTGTCGCTACAATTTTCCGCTGGACTTTGACCTTCTATTGCACCATCAGTACCAGCAGAATCTGCAGGATTGTTCTGCTTCCCTTTCCCTGTCGTTCTGTCTTGCTTCCTCTTTCTCTGTGCCATGTTAAGTCAAGCCGACAAGAAAAATGAATAAAAATTTAGTTCTTCAGAACAAATGTACTTTGATGTAAGAACATGGTGTGATAGACAGATATTGTATGTTCTAGAAACAGGAACACGTGTCTTAGTCACAAGTATAATGTGTAAAGTAAGCAGATGCAATTTAACAAAATTAGAAGCAATACAAGCTAGACATCATACATGACATGCAACCACATATAACAGTGCCAAGTTAGAGGAGCACCTGTGATGGTGCACTAGGGGAGACGTGCTCATCACCAACACAGCTACGTTGAGTGTCTATGCATGTGTTGTCTTGCAAATCATCTTGGGGGATGGAGGAGTAGAATATGTAGAGGCCTTCCATTTGGAAGGAGCACCTTCATCCGCTGCCTTGCTAACTTCCTTCCGCTTTATTGATTTTGAATTGTCAAGGAAAACCGACAAGAAAACGCAATAAAATTCACTCTTCAGAACTCATTCGTGCATGATACTGACAATCACTACTTTGATGTAAGGAAAACACATGATTCCAGGATGGAATAATATGAAAAACAGGATGGCATGGCATATTCACAATTGTTTGTGTAAACTAAGCAGAAACCATTTCACCAAATAAGAAGCAATGCAAGCTAGACACCACGTGAAAGATGCAACCAATATGACTCTGCCAAGTTAAAAGTGTCCCATCATAAATGGCATTTCAACAAATTAGAACCAGCGCATGCTATAAATCATATCAAAGATGCAACTAATATCACACTGCATATACTGAAGGTGTCTCGTCATATTGATTTATGCGGGATACAAAAAAACAATAGTTTTATGTGAGGACATGCTTAATAGGCAGATGTACTATGTACTAAATACAGGAAGGCATGTCACATTAGCAGGTATAATGTATAAGCTAAGCAGAATAGCACATGAAGTTTAACCAGATTGGAAGAATTCCAATCTAGACACCATATGCAACATGCAACAACATATCATGCTGCCAAGTTAGAGCAAGCACCTGCGATGCTAGTGTAGGGGAAATATGGTAATCAACTACAGAGCTACGTTCACTATCTTCATCTAGCCTTGCTGTTTCTTGAGAATCATGTCGGGAGGCTGACGCTGCATTCTTTAAATGAGGAGTATTCCGCTTGCCTGACTGCCTCATCATAAGTGATTGATGAGGGATACACAAGAACATTAGTTTGATGTAAGAACATGGTTAATACACAGATGTACTAGTATGTACCAAAAACATAAAGGGATGTCATATTCAAAGGTATAATGTGTAAGCTAAGCAGATGCGATTTAACCAAATTGGAAGCAATACAAGCTAGACATCCGGCTAGAGTGGTAAGCATGATCATCTAGGACCCGAGAGCCTGGTGGGAGGCGGGCTGCTTCGCCACCATCGCGGTTTTTTAGTTGGCTTTCAGGTGATGCCTCTCTTTGCTGGGCTTGTCACTGGCTCGGCCAGTGCCCTGACTAGCTATTTATCTTCTGGTGCTCACGGGATGGTGGTTCACGTAAAAAATATCTTTCCTTATCTTAATAAAGACCGACTTCGGCCTTTCGAATACAAGCTAGACACCATATGGAACATGCAACCACATATGACACCGTGAAGTTAAAGCAAGCACCTGGGATGGTGGTTCATGGCGAGCGAGATCATCAACTCCAGGGCTACGTTCCCCGTCTCCATCTGCTGACACTACACCCTTTATAGTCTTGAAACGTGTCTGGCTTAGCCGCGTACCACGCAGGAGCGACTTCTCTCTTATCTTTTCTGCTTCTGTCAAGGCAGGATCTGAAATACCCTTGCATAAAAACACAATAGTGAGAGTATGGGTGAAGTGTGTGCAGAACTAGTGCACTGTAAAAGTAGCAGATAGCAGGTGGCTGAAAAATAAATGAAGGAGACATATGATAGCTCTACAACATTGCATGGCAAACAAAATTAGATTCTACTCCGTATGATTTTCTAATATATGAGCACAGGAAATGCAGGTACTCCTCCAGCACACCACCACATGTGGTCATGTCAAGATAACAGTCGACTGAAAATAAATAGGTCAGTCAATTTTTTTTAATGAACCGTCCGATCTATAAGGAACGGGCGGATGGCCTTCGTCTACCTCCCGCCAGTCACCATTGACGATCTTTCTCGAACCGCCAGCGACCACGGGCCCAGACCCCTGCCTCTGCCGCCCCGCCCTCCCCTCGACCTCACACCACCGTCGTGCTTGGCAGCGCCCCCAGGCCATCCCTTTAATCCCGGCCGACCTCCAGATCGGGCGCCAGTAGCTCTAGGCCCCACACGCCCCTAAGATAAACACCGAGGCGCTGCCTCCCTAGCGTAATAGGCGGACTAGCGCCTGTTATGCCGGGGAATGCTTCCGTTAATTGGGAATCAACTGACCAAGAATTGAAATTCAGGGGGGCGACAGACCTCTAGCTAAGGTGAAATAGTATATGAGGAGAAACCTTGTGCATCGCGAGTTTCTAGGAACATCTAGTATCAATAAGAAGCGGTCAACTAGTGTCTTCTGTGGGATGAATACCGTGCAAGCAGACACGTAAGATTTGCAAGAATAAGGGAAGAGGAGTACCCTTATTGGTTGCCAGTGTGGTCTCCTCCATATGTCGTGGCGATCTTCTTTTTTCTCTTGGGGAACCGATGTTTTGGAGAACCGTGGATTCTTGGACGAACCCATGGCCAAATTCTTGACTGTGTTGCCGTGGCCGTATGTCGGCGGAGGGGAAGCAGATCCAAGGCGGTGAAGGACGGCGTAGCAGGAACAGCTCTGGTGCGGTGGAGGGTGGCGAAGTTGGAGCAGCAGCGATGAGGCGCAGGACGGCGTGGTTGAACTGGCTCGGGTACGGACGGCTTGGCCTCGGCTTCAACTACTATCCGTGAAGGACATTGCGGTTGAGGTTGCGGTGGACGATGACGTCGGGATATCGGCTCCGGCGTGATGGAGTAGGGCGGCGGTTGATGGGTGGAATGGGGTGGCGTACGGAGGACGCCGGGGTTTCGCGGCTGGTGGAGAGGTAGTTTTTGCGCCCACGGAGTACGAATGGGGAATCAAACGGGTGGGCGGGGGGAGGGGGAGAACCATGTTTTGGTCTGGGACGCGCTTGTTTTTGGCTTTTTTGAACAGAAGATGGGACGCGCTTGTTTGAAATTTGGGGAAAGTACAAACTTTGCCCCCCTCTTAAATTTTGGACCTACTGCGGGTCGGGGGTAGGATGGTAATCCCAGGTGTCCCAAATAGTGGGCGGGAGCGATTTCGGCCGCGCGCATGTGTGCTTAGGCGGCCATTGTGTATGAATGTTTTTCGGAGGCGGTTGCATGGCGTCTAGATGAAGCTACAAACCTACCCCGGTTTAGACCTTTGGATGTCGGGCCGGTAGGTTTCACGGGTCGGAGTTATTAGAAAAGTAATTTCCTTCTACTGCCAAACATTGGTCTCACGCGGTTTTGGGCGAGTAGAGGCTCTTTTGGCGCTTCGTTCGAAATTTTGAAACACAAGCATTCACGTTTAGAGTACTCTTGAACTCTGAGGATTGACCTAAATAGACAACGTTAAATTTGACCTTCTATGTTTGAAAACCTCATTAAATTATCCGCTTCTTTTTGAAATTTTGTCACTTGAAAATCCTATAACTACGATTATTTTGGAATGGAGGAGCTAAATTAGAATCTATTTTGTACACGACCACATATGCTATTATGTACAAAATCAGAGCAAAGATTGGTGCCCCCATAATTTAGGTATGATTTACAAACGCCATGATATCAAATTCAAATAATTGAATGGACTTCATGTTGAATTTGATTTTTTTAAACCACCTTAAGTTGAATTCAAATGTATGCTAGTTCATAGGTAGCTATTTAGAATTTTCATTGTGTAACTTTCATATGTATAATGTGCTTTACACACACAACATGAACTATACTCACGTTTATATTCGATTGCTAAAGCGATGCATTGTCTGGAGTTCAAAATATTAACTATGTGGATCAATTGTGTCGAATAATAACATAGACATGCTCAAATTCGATAGAATCTAGATGGCTGATGGATCAATGACCGTTCCTTACGCGAATTGAAAATATCATGATCCCATCCTAATATTTGGATACAATTTATATCTTTAATCAATGTGTACAGCAGTCTTGTACATGTAGTTTCACTCTCCATCGGTGGTCTCCCACACATGCTCACACACTCTCTCCCGAGGTGTCTTTCTCGCACACATGCTCTCGATATAACCCTCCCTCCCTCTCGTAACCATTTACGACTGTTTTCACTAACCTTTATCACAAGCACTCTTCCTCTCACAAGCATACACACGCACAATCCCCATCGACCCTTTCTATATACATAGACCTGCCTACGTGTCTCCTGTACGCACATTATCTTTAGGCATGTCTCTCACGCATTGTCTCACACCTCTCTTCCTAATCGACGAGTATGATTCTAGCAGAGCATTCTGTAGGATGCCCCTTAAAGTTAGGTTGGATGAATAGTAATATCGGAGATAAAGGGGTTACCTTAGTCCGAGAACCCAGGGTTACAAATCCTAGCCGGCTTTGTCAGTGGACATAGAGTCCTTCACAATTATGCTATCTTTGTCTTGTATGACTAGTCATCCATGGGTCTCCCTAAATGCGTCTCGGGCCGACCAATGTGGCGCGGGACAGAACCGAACGAAGGGCCTCACCTCGACCCACCGGACCTCACGCGGTGACACACCCTCTACCCCAATGTCTCGTTATCTTCTCACACCCACACATACGAACACAGACACCACACACAAAAATATATTCTCCTGGTGCCTCTATCCACTCCCCCCTTGCATATACACACTCAAGGGAATCTCTCGCCGTGACGTCATATTCGTCTCTCTCTCTAGACCACTCTCATTTCTCGTGCTATCTCTCCCACGCCCCCCCCCTGTCGGCCCCTCTATCCATGCCTCTCTCGAATATGTAATACACACACATACCTCTCTAGGCCCTGCCAAATGCATCAACTACACATTCACACATGTTACATCACGTACCCCATTGATCTAAAAAGCCCTCTCTTCACGTTTATTTCGCATACAACATTCCTTTTGAATAAAGTGTGGCCAAAAAAATATTTTAGAATTTCTACATATATACAACATTACAAAGTTATATGGAGGAGTATGAACGCTTGCATTGCATTGTGCCCACAATGATATTTATTCCGCACTATGAATTTGTATATTTTTATACTATATATAAAGGTAGTCATAATAAAGAGAAACGAAGAGCATCTCTCTCTCTCCATCGCATACCCCCCCCCCCTCTACGCCCCTTTCAGGTACACACACAAACTATCTCCAGGTCCTCTAAAAGTAAGCCCCCGGCACATTCACGCATGTTTCATCTTTCTCTCGTGATATATACAGTGATGATCATTGTATTTGAAGCGAAAGCACGATAAGTACATTGGACTTCAGAATCCACTCATTACGGTCACCTTTACGTTTTGTGGTTATTATACAGTCACGGGCTCACCGTACAACTCTGTATTTGCTCAAGACATGACTAGTTGACCAGTTAAACGCTCCACGTGGCACCTCTAGTGTTGCATCACCTTATCTCACTACCATCGGGCCCACCTGTCGGCTTGTATCTACTCTACATCTACACTCTTATAAAATACTAGCAAGATGCCGATGCGTTGCACGGAACATCAAGATGCATTTGTATGAGTAGTTTATCTTGTGGGAGAAAAGGATGAATAAGGGAAGGCCTTATTTGCAAGTGTGGAGAGGGGTGTGGGTATCTTTTTGCAAATTTGCCATAGTTTCCTTCCTATCCGTCAGATATAGATCAGACGGCCTATATTGCAGGATGGCAGGCACACGATCATCACCGACTATGCTTTTTATAAGAGTAGGGATAAAATACACTCTTATAAAAAACAGAGTTGGTGATGATGGTGTGCCTGCCATCCTGCAATATAGGCCGTCTGATTTATATCTGACGGATAGGAAAGAAACTATGACAATTTTGCCTAAGATGTACCCACACACCTCTCCATATTTGCAAATAAGGCCTTCCCTGGTTCATCCTTTTCTCTCACAAGATAAACTAGTCATACAAATGCATCTTGATGTTACGTGCAACGCACGGGCATCTTGCTAGTAAGAATGAAAACAAACGACAAAAAAATATTGGATGGTGGTTCGAAGTCATGACCGCGGGCACAGCGGACAAGGTGGACTTGTATTGGTATGCTGAGCCGTCTGTTTTAACACACAGGAGCTGGTGTGGTGATTATACACACACGCACGCATGCACACGAACTGCATGCACGCAACACTCACACGAACACATGCACCCACGCACCCACGCACGCACGCAACACTCACACGTACACACGCAGCCACGCATGCACGCAACACTCACACGCACACACGCACGCATGCATGCACACACCAGTACACCACACGACCAACACACACTCTCACGCTCAAGTGCTCAACCTACACGTGCATGCGCACACATCAGGCCCTGAGAGACACATACACAACCAGGTGATTCCCGCGCACAGGGTGGAGTCTTGTCGCGCCTGCGTAAATTTGTGTTTATCTGACCTTTTCCCTATGCGAACTGATAGGTGGGACCCACAAGGAACGTGGTCAATTTAACTAGTCAACATGGTGCCACACAGACTATTTGGCCGATCAACAGAGTGCAATCCGATGCTGAACCATGAGCAAGTGACCGTATAATCACCGCAAAACATATATAGTGACCGTAATCAGCTTATTCTGAAGTTCGGTGAACGTATTACGCTTTTCTCTCTGTAGGCCCTCCAAAACTACATCTCTACACGTTCTCGCATGTTACATCTAACAACTATGCAATATAGCACTACTACTACACTCTAACACAATAAATCATATGTGTTTTTAGTTTTACTAGATATCATATTGTTACTTAATTATTCAGTTTGCATACATTAAAACTGCCTTTGAAATGTATGGCCAGTATCATATACTGCGCGGGAAAAATCCTGCCCTTTCCTGTTTAATCGGGTTTGTATCGATGTATCGTGCGAAACAACAAAACTATAGTACTATATACAGTACAAGTGACAGTTCACTGGGCCGTCATGTCGTGTACTCCTCCGTCGTAAGACTGGAGCGCTCGCTTTCAAGCTACCGGGTCCATGTGCCATACCGGAATACAGTGCAGAGCAGCCGGGGTGAAGTACCCAGTCATGGCGCTGGCGTAGAAATGAGCAATGAGGCGTCAAATCATAGAGTTGCACCTTTCCCGCAGTTAAGTTGGAGGGACGAAGTAATAATGCTAAAAAAAGAAGTTGGAGGGACGAAGCAACCATCATTTCACTCGTTGCTGAATCCGCTTCTCCCTCATCTTCTTCAGGTTAACCACGTGTTGCTTCTGTCGTTGTTCTGCCTCATGTGGGAAGCGGATCGGCTTGGTAAAGCACTGACACATGGGACCGCATGTTAGCAAACCGCCAGGACAACGTCCTCTAAAAATAAGAAACCTCCCCGCCATCCGCGCGGCAAAATCACCTCCTTTTTACTAATCTTGATTCTATAATTTTTTAGATCAATATAATTGAGATTTGTATAGATAGCACACAGGAGCAAAACCAAGTGGTACGGTTAAGGGCATCCACAATGTGTAGCCAAATGTGAAAATAGCTTTTGGCATCGTGGGAACCATTGTGGACAGTGTTGCCAAAGCCAAAAGGATGGAACCGAAGCTCCCTGATTGATTGATTGATTGATTGAAGGAATAGAAAAATGCAACGTCTCTCCTCTTTCTCCCGTGCTTGGACGCATGTACAGTATAGAGGACAGAGTCTACTCCCCTGTCCCTTCTATCACAAATCACAAAGCAGTGAGGCGTCAAATCACAAAGCACGGACGAAGCAACCATCATTTCACTCTTCGCTGACTCCGCTTCTCCATCGTCTTCTTCGAGAAACCATCTCACCGCACTAAGCTGGACGGACGACGATATTGTGTATGAGTAGTACTAGTACATTTACGCGTCCTTTGGTTCAACGGACTTCCTGGATGCAAATAAGGCGGTTGTCTCGGCTTGCAGGCGGCACTTGCGAACGACTTACGGTGGTCTCCCTCAATGGTGTTCTCCGTCGAGCGCACTTCGCCACACCACACGTTCGAGATATTGTCGACGTCACCGCAATGGGGAAGGAAGTCAAATATAGTTACTACCTCCATTTTTTTGTACACAAGGCCAGTATATCAAAATTACAATTTGCAAAAGGCCACTAACACTAATCGAGGCAAAATTGATGGGGTTTGCCTCGTACTAGCAACCAAGGACATTAATATCCCCTGCATGCATGCGGAAGTGAGAAGGTTGGTTTGCATGGCGCTGCATTAATCAAGCGATGAGGAGTGAGATGGTTAGCTCTTTGTGATTTGGAGAAAAAATACGCATTATTTGACACGTGAAACGAGGATTTGTATCGATTAATCCCGCGAAGGAAAACCCCGCCTTTCTTTTTTAACACTAGTACTCCTAGTACGTAGTACTACGTACTTATCCTGTTTGGGTCTAGGCCTTGCATTGCCATACTTCGCCACACATTTTTGCCAAGCTTGCCTAAAGTTTTCAAAATGAAAAGGAGGTACACTTGTGCACGGCTGTCGCGGTCGCGCCGCACACTCACACGGTCGCTCCTGCACCCCGCGGTCGCACCGCACCCTCACATGCACAGTCGCTCCTGCACGCTGCAAACCCAACCAAGGGAACGCACCCTCACTAACACGTGCTATCGCATGTGAACAAACCAAACTCAGCCATCCTACCGCTGACACATAATTTTCGTTCATAGAGTATGTTTATCCAACCGCATGTTGGGGAGTTTCCGTACGGCCCGTGCGGTGGTCTGTTGGGGAAGAAGAAGAGGTGAGGAAGAAGGGTTAGGAGACGTAGGATATTCATCCAACTGCTTGAAATGGTAGACTGACCCAAGTCAGGCGACTTGCATAACAATATATGGTTTTACACAGCAAAAGATCCATAAAAACAACAACATAAAGAAAAACTATCACTACTCGCGGAACGAGACGACCTCATCGTCTTTGGCTGCCGGCGCGAACCAGCCGTAGCTGCCGACGTGTCTCTCCGCACCGTGGTTGTCCTCAGCCTCCAGCTACTCATTCACGCGGAGCGTGCGAGCGCTCTGCACGGAGGAGAGCACCGCCTGGTTCAAGTTGAGGACGTCCGGTTCCGCCTGCAGGAGGGCCTCGATGGCAGCGGCATCCGCGCGCTCCGCGTCGAGTCAAGCCTCCGCCACCCGATTCAAGTCCAGGACGTCCGGTTCTGCCTGCAAAAGGGCCGCGATGAGAGCGGCATCCGCCCGCTCCGCGTTGAGTTGAGCCTCTGCCGCTCGGTTCAAGTCCAGGACGTCCGGTTCCGCCTGCAGGAGGGCCTCGATGGCAGCAGCATCCACGCGCTCCGCCTGAAGTTGAGCCTCCGCTGCCCAGTTCACATCCACGACATCCGGTTCCGCCTGCAGGAGAGCCTCGATGGCAGCGGCATGCGCGCGCTCCGCATCGAGTTGAGCCTCTGCCTCCTGGTCCTCCTTTAGTATCGCCAGGTTGAACCACTGGTCCGCCTGCACCATGGGGGACTCGGACGCCGGCACGAAGTCGACGTCCATCGTCTCATACCCATCGGGGTCTTCTGCGTCGTGACCTCCGCCATGAACATTGGATTGGCTTCCTCCTCCTCGTAGCTTGGCTCCAGAGAACTCGGGGATTGGCCCGTCGCAAAGCGAGCTTGGGAACGGAGGTCTCTGGCGCCGACTGCCGCCGCGATTTCTGCGCGGTGCTCCGGCGTTAGCATCTTGTAGTACGTGATCTTGCGGCGCACCATGGCTTTCCGGTGAACTAGGGGACGCTTGATGCGGGCTAGGGGATCGAAAGGTGGGGGAAGGGGCTGGAGATTAGGTGTGGTTTTAGGGCAGTGGCTGGCGTAGGCCGAGCAGCGAAGGTTCTGGTGTGAATAGTGGTTCCGGTGACGACCGGTCAATCGGTTTTGACTGTACATCGCTCTTCTCGCATTCGCGTTGCAGCCCGTCACGCTGGACCCTCCACGTCGCTCAGCGAATGGAACGTGCTTCGTCTTGCATTTTCGCTCACTTGTGGGACCGCAGTTGAGAGCAAACCAACGTCCTTCCCCCTCCCCCGCCCGTGTCATTTTATGCGGAGTAAATAAAAACAGAGGGAGTATACTACGGATGAGGATCCCCTGACGTGGCCGAACCCATTGAGTAACTGACATGCGGGGCCTAGCAAGCATGGGGTCCGCCAGTAAGTGACCGAAAGGGAGGGTAAGGCAGGGATACGTATGTTGAAGGAGCTTCCAATGATATAATTTTCACATTATACATCTTATGTACTATTAATCTTGTCAATAGTCAAATGCGGTTTTGAAAAACGCATTAGAGCATGGTTAATAATATAGCCAGCCGATGGCTCTAAGAAACTGCCATGTCATCTATAGCCATCATCTATTATATGCACTCATACAGTAGTTTGGGCTATAAGGTTGGCTATTTCCCGCAAAAAAATGATAAGGTTGGCTATTGTATTAGTACTTTTTTCCATCTCCTCTCCGTCTCTTTCTTCATATTTATTGCACGTATTTAACTAGGAATGCGTATATAGCTAGGCTCTTGCATGAGAGCTCACTCCCCTTACTTTTTCACATCTCTCTCCTCCACATAGGCCCTATATAAATGGAAGGAGGGAGTACAACTATGAGCACTGCATACTCTAGTACAGATGTTCTCAGTACTCCACTAGTAGTATTGGACAGGGAGCTTAAAAAAAGTTACTATTGGCCTGGCTATACGTGGCGAAATCCTAGTAGGAAGAGCATGCGCGAGAACAAGCACATTCACGTGGTTGAAAACAAATTGGAAACCATCTCGAGTACAAATCTAGGAGTACGTACGAATCTAACAATATTGATTGGGCGTTGTTGAATGTTGATACTTTTTTTATCAAAGTAGAGATACTTTGACTACACATAAAACTTATATGAAAACTAGAAAGGATAGGAGGGAGTATATTGTACGTTCAACAACGAAACGACCATTGAATACCCTTTATATATGATTTGCGGATGCTATGATCACCGGTTCAAAATTTTGAATTCGCCTTAGGTATCACACATGCCCCCACTCGTTCTCTCTCGATTTCATCTCGGGGTCCGGAGATCGATTGAAAGAGGACTAGGGTGGGTACAATATGTTCGTTTCGCTTATGAACGTACAATATACTCCCTCTGATCCACACAGACCCCCCCCCCTCCCGCGGGTCATTTCTATCATAGAAACAGACCAAACCTTTCTCTCCTTGCACGACACGCAATTGATCTCTGAACATCAATCGATCTCGTCAACATGTGTCGGGGCATGCATGAACCGAATGGCATGCCAAAACTAAGACGCAAAGCGACACGTAGTGGAGGCAAAGTGAAACTTCAAACGAACCGTTTGCTTGTATGCAAGTCAGACAAATTACAAATAAACATTGGAAATACAAGCATGGTCTAGGCCCACATGCGAATGATACTCGGCAGAATGTTCAAATGAGGCATGCGGGAGGATGGACTCGACCGGAGGGCGACATATCGATGGAGAAGAGGGTTGGAGATGAATGAGAAATAAGCAAACGCCACATGATTATACTTGACCGACTCAAATAAACAATAAGTTGTCTCGCTTGGCCTACATAGTGAAAGGCCTAATGCGCAACGCGAAGCACTGACGCTCGAATATGGCTGGGAAAACAGGGAAACCGACATGTGGGGGACAACTCTCGGGACGACGTAGCGCAAACTAATCCAATGGAGGAGCTGGCCCACGACCTCCTCGCCACCGGCAACCGTTCATGTGGGTCGTGGGTGCCAACAATGTGGCGCAGCTCTAGCGCCGCCTCTGGACACGGCGACCGTGATGAGCGACACGCTCATCGTCGCTAGACACGGTCGGTTTCACTGTGCCGAGGGTGGCGTTAGTGCTATGGCACGACCAACAGCTAGTATGTTTGGCTTGTGCCCAAGGTTGCCACATCAAAGCATTGGGTAGCCAAAATTTTGGTTGAGGTTTTGGTTGCCCATGATTTGGCCGACATCGGCAAGAAAAATGAACTAGAGTTGGCTAGAGTTCATTGGCATGCCAAAAAAATGGCAACCATCCATTTTTGGTTCATGACCATAACCTCAAAAAAATGGCAACCATCCAAACAATGACCAATCTTTGGGTCATGACCAAAATTTTGGTAAGGTGCACTTTGGCCACAATCCATACACACCCCAACACCCGGCTCGAGGATGCACGGGGCGCCGGGACGCGTCCGCGAAGTGGTGTTGCGCGGCTAACTGCATCCTCAGGACATGAGACCATGCCATGTCGTCTTGCTTTTTCAATGACATGCGTCGATCACATGTGAGCAAAGGGCATCTCCAACGTTGCCACGACCGCAGCTGACTACCCTGGCACACCAAAAACCCTCGTCCCTCGTGCCGTCGCGCGGTGCATTCCCAGCCGGCGCCAGCTGCCCGCATTCATGTCGTCCGTCCGTATGCCATCGTTAAGAGGCTCGGTGCCCGAGGAACCAACTCCGGCGATTTAATGACGCACCAGGACGCTTGGCCTCACCGGAATGCGGTACTTAAAGCGACAACGCCCAGCTAACCTCCACACCATAGCGCATCGTCCTCCTACTTGGCACCACATCCGCCATGACCGCAAGTGCGAACGCTCCGCGGGAGAGCTTGTCTTCGGGGATGGAGCTCGAGGTCGCTGCCCTCGCTCAAGTCGCCGCACAAGCGGTGGCCACGCTGGCGGCCAACGACGGGAGCGCCGTCAGCCACGCGTCCCACTTGCGGTCGTCCAACGTCCGGCACCGCCGAGGTCGGGGACTCCTCCGAGGATGAGTAGGGCATGGGAGGCGGCAGGGCATGGTGTTCCAACTGGCCGGTCCGTCTCCCATGTTCTACTTTTCCTCGCCGGAGACCGCACCTTCACTTCACGGGTCTTGAACCCCGCCCCCGTAGATGGAGATCGCAGATGGAGGACGTCGGTCGCCGCCGTAGAATAGGTTTAGGGTCGGGTTTCTTTTATTTTTCTGTCCTATAAAAGTTCAAAATGTAATGAAAATCTGCCGTGTTTGCATTAATCTCGGCCGGTGTATATGAACTTTCACAATAATATAGTATACGGAAGATCAAGATCTTGTGGGAGAAAAGGATGAACGAGGGAAGGCCTTATCTGCAAATGCACATTCACGCATTTCACATTTTTGTACATCTACGGGAACCTACGAAAGGGTTAACGTAAATTGCCTCTCTCTCTCCTCCCCTGATTTTCATGGTGGTGGGCCCCTCCCTCCCCCCAATCTACAATCAACAGTTCACACGTTTCACATTATGTTAATTACGTAACTGGGACTACGTAGGTGTAGCATTACTCGTCCTAAAAACCCAACTAAGCCAACCTCCTAGCATATCGCGCGGGAAAAGACCCGGCCGCGCCGTTTTAGTCGGGATTACCGGATTACTAGTAGTAGTATCGATGGATCACGTGAAGCAACAAGTTTTTCTTTGAGGGGGCGAAGCACCTAGTTTAAAAGGAAAAAATGCAGTACACTCACAGCACCCCTGTCGCGGTCGCATTGCACCCCACACACATTCGGTCCTGCACACGGCTCACGCAAATGGAACGCGCTTCGGCTTGCCTCTTCACTCACACGTGGGACTGCACTTGGAGAAACCGACCATGCGCCAAACTCCCACCGCCCACCGCGCGAAAATCGTCCCCCCCCACCCAAAAATTCCCCCCAAATCCTAGATTCAACCGCCCTTCGGCCAACTAGCCAATAATATTCCCCAAACCCTCGTCCCCCCCCCCCTGTCCCCCTCCACTCCATTCGCTCCGCCAAAGCCGCCCTCCCCGCACGCTGATACGTCGGCGTTGCAGTTCGTCGCGGGGATGCACGGCGATCCTCTTGCTCCCACAGTACGCTATCGTAGACTGCCGTCCTCTAGCCGCGCCGCCACCGTTGGCGACGTTCTTGTGGAGGCGCACGGCGGTCAGCGCCGCCACCGCTGGCGATGTTCGTGTGGAGTCGCACAGCAGTCAGCTTCTCCCACCGTACGCGCATTCTAGACTGAGGCCCCGTGCATGTCGGTGTAACGCTGAATGTTAGCTGATAGACGATGTTAATCTCACTGTTTGCCGAAGTAGTTTACAGTCAATATGCTCTGCTTAAGAAGCTTCCTTGCCCTATTCTGCACTCAATCTGCTTAGCTAAGATGGCATGCCAAGGCCGATTAGTTGCTAAAATATCCTGCCATATATTTATTGTGACGTAGACTGCCATGGTCTAGTAGCCAATCTGTTAGGTGAAATAGCTCTACACCGTTTTATACTCGATCTTTGTTTCTGCGATGGCCTTCGATAGTTTGGTGGCTGTGTGCTCGGCCTCATTGACTGCTGAAACAGCCTGCCATAATTTAGCACTCAAATCTGTTTGCTGAATTAGCTTTACATATATTTCGTTACTTAGATCTGCTCGTCCAAATATCTTGCCATAGCTTTAGACATCGACCTAGGTATTTTCTTCTGGACTTCATAAAAAAGCATATATGTTTTTCCTGTAATATCTAGTAGAAGAACTAATTTGTATGTCTAACAGATGGACAGGACTTGGATAACTTCTGCTCAAAGATTCTCCGCTGCATATGTCGAGGGGTGGAAAACTTCATGAACTTTATCAGAGCTGAGTACGGTGGTCGGAAATTAGATGTGCTCTGCCCGTGTAGCAGTTGTATGAATTCAGTTACAAGACCCCAGTCAACTATGCAAAATCATCTACACTTGTATGGGATGTCGGTCACATATACTAGGTGGGTTCATCATGGTGAAGCTGTGAACGTCAATGTTATTGACTACGTGGAAGCAGCAGATCACCATCTTGATCTGCCTGATGCTCAGGTGGAAGAGGAGGAGGAGGAGGTGGTGGCGGAGCTAGTGAGTTTGACCAACATTGAAACAATGCTATGAAATGCTCATGCATTCCGTGAACTTTCACCTGCAGAAGAAAAACGGTGGGCCCGCATGTTGGAACAATGCAATGTGGCTGTCACCCCAGGAAATAAGCTATCAGTATTCTCAGCTATGGTCACCTTTCTTCAGGTTAAGACATCTGAGCGGATGACCAACAAATCATTCGATGCAATGTTGGCTGCTTTCCGCAAAGCTTTCCCAGATGCATCTGAGCTGCCACACACCTACAGTAAAATGAAGAATTTCCTTCATGCAGTTGGAATTGGATATGATATGATCCATGTTTGTAAGAATAAATATGTTCTGTTTCGGAAGGATTATGCCAACTTAAGTGAATGCCTGAAATGCAAATCATCAAGATGGAAAGATGGCGATGTTGTGAAGAGGATTCCTCATAATGTTCTGAGACATTTTCCAATTACACCAAGATTGCAGAGGTTGTTTCATGATGCTGAAACAAGAGAGGATGTACTGTGGCATTCTAGGAACCGGGATTTCAGAGATCAGAATGTAATGAGCCATCCATCTCATGGTAGTGAGTGGAAAAGCTTCAATCAGAAGCACGAAACATTTGCTGCTGACCCGAGAAACATTAGACTTGGCTTAGCTTCAGATGGATTTAACCCATTTGGCCGCCAGAGCGCCACATATAGCATGTGGCCAGTGCTTGTTATCCCTTAGAACATGCCTCCAAATGTCTGCACCAAAGAATCAAACTACATGATGGCCTTGCTCATCCCAGGTCCAAAAAGTCCTGGAAAGGATTTTGATTTGTTCATGGAGCCTCTTGTGGAGGAACTTCAACAGCTATGGAGGGGTGTTCTCACTCGAGACCTATATAGCAGCCCACCAGCTGATTTCTTTGTGCGTGCTGTTATAATTTGGTGCATCCATGATTATCCGGCTTTGGGCACTGTGTCAGGGCGAACGCCACATGGTTACAATGCATGTGTTCGCTGTGACAGGAATCCGCTGTCATACGCAATACTTAGCAAGATCTGTTACATTGGACACCGTCGTTTCCTTGCCAAGGACAAGCCGCATCCTAGAAAATACCGAAGACATGTGTTCAATGCAAAGCATGAAAACCGTGATGCGCCAAAGAGGCTCACCGCCGATGAGTTGCAAGTGGAATTAGAGAAGGTCAAGCATATTACACCAGGAAACCATCCTGATAATGGTAGCGGGAAAAGGAAGCGTGGTAGGGCAGAAGAGAGATTATTGTTTACCCGCAGGTCCACTTTGTGGGACTTGGAGTATTGGAAAGATTTGGATCTGCGGCATAATCTTGATGTGATGCACATTGAGAAAAATATATGTGACAACATTATCGACACACTTCTTAATATTGAAGGCAAGATGAAAGATACCTTAAAATCTAGGATTGATTTGACACACCTGGGTATCAGAAAGGATTTGCAGGTGCAAGATGAAGGTAAACCACAGGATATGGCACCAGCTGTGTACATCTTGGACAAGGTTAAAAGAAAAGAATTCTGCAAGGTCCTGTCACGTGTGAGATTCCCACATGGATTTGCTTCCAACCCTGAAAGGAGAGTCAGTGCAGATGGAGACAAGGTATAAGGGCTGAAAACTCATGACTGCCACGTCCTACTTCAAAGGGTTTTACCTGTTATCCTTAGAGGATTGGGCCGCCCTGACTTATACAGAGCAGTTGCAGAGTTGGGACAATTCTTCAGGGAACTCTGCAGTAGAAATATTAGGATAGATGCTTTGGAGCGTCTTAGAGACAAGATACCAACTATCATATGCGACCTTGAGAAGATATATTCTCCAGCCTTCTTTGATGTGATGGTGCATTTGGCTGTTCATCTAGCTGATGAGGCACTACTTAGAGGTCCAGTACAGTATGGCTGGATGTACCCTATTGAAAGGCGGCTAGACACTTTCAAGGGCTATGTTAGGAACAGAGCTAGACCCGAGGGTTCCATTGCAGAGGCCTACATTGCTACAGAAGCGTTGACATTCTGCTCAAAATACATTGAAACAGCTGATCAGCTTAGCAAAAACGTGGATGAAAACAATCCCGGGCTCAATGTTTTCGATTATTCTGTTCGAGTTACAAGGAAGAGTCGACAAGAGGACAAACCAAAAGATTTGGACAAAATGGTTTGGTATGTGTTGAATAACTGTCCTGAGATACTACCTTATATCAAGTAAGTGCTAAGTACTGCAGCTTATACATCGTAATCTACTAAACTTGCAGCACATTCTTATATATTTAGATGTTTGACGTGATCACTATGTTGTGCAGCATCTACAAAAAGGAGTTACTACAGCAAAATCCAAAAAACATTGACAAACTGGTTATGGCAGGATTTGCGAAATGGTTCAAGAGCCATGTAAGCTTTTGAATGGCACTGTCAGTTTTTTAATATATTGAGTACATAAGATGATCAGCTTGTCTATTTTCTAACCATAGGTTAAGAAGATGCGGGAGGATGGGCAGGCAGTTGATGATGCTCTTTACTCACTAGCAATGGGTCCTGATACTCGGGTAAGACATTATGAATCTTGCGTTGTTGGAGATGTGCGCTATAACACCCTTGCACGAGACGAAGGCAGGAAGACACAAAACAGTGCCATCATGAGCACGGATACGTATGACAAAGAGACAACTGAAATGTATGCTAACATAACAGACATTGTTCAGTTGCAGTATATCTCCAATTTCGAGGATCATCGGTGTGTGGTTCTGTTGTGCTGTCGTTGGTATAACCTTTTTTCCAGGATCGCAAAACCCAGAGCTGATGATTATTTCAAATCCATCAATGTCAAGGCGGCGTACCAGACCAACGAGCCTTTTATTTTGGCAAATCAAGCAACACAGATATTTTTCTTGGAAGACACATTTGCACGTAGCGATGACTCGAGAGTAGTGCAAAGGTTTGAGCAGAGGAATTCGTTTAATGAAGTTGCACAACAAGATGATGCTTACACTACTCCTGATGTACAAGATAACACAGATGTTCCTAATATCTTTGAGAACCATCACGTCAATGACGCCGGCGAAAAGATTGCCTGTCGTGCTGTGGACATACAAGAGTTGATCAAGAAGAAGCCAACGTTCGAGGACGTTGAGGACGAAGAAGAAGATGACACCATGGGGAATTACGATTCAGACTAATACACATGGCGAAGATGTTGACGCTGCTGCTGCGGATGATGATTACATTGCTTTTGTCATATTTTCCTGTCAGAAGACGTTTTTTTATCTACTATGTGAAATTGTGTTTGCTATGACAACTGAAACCTGATGAACATGTTGTTTAGTATTTTCCTGTGAGAACATCACTTGTTATGTATGCTGATTTGTGTTTGGTGATTGTATGACGACTAAAACATGATGACATTGTTGTTTAGTTGTACTCATATTTGGCTGTGAAACTTGAATTTGATGACATAGTTTGCTGTTGGACTGCAATTTGCTCAACGTCTTCGAATGAGAACAAAGCTGACCCGACAAGTCCTCTGCTAATTTATTTATTTATTACCAAAAGGGCCTCTGCTATTTATTTATTTATGAGCAAAAGGGGATACCCCCTGATTTCCGTTAATAGAAATCATTAGATGTTCACAACACTACGCCCAGCCTGCTACACAGGTTTCATTCATTACTAGTTTCAGCAAAGTGCTCATGTCATAGCCACTGAATACATCACGAGTGCTACATACACTGCAAATAAAGAGACAATCATCCTACAGAGCACATCGATTTTGCCATTATCTTCACAAGCTCTTTCATCTCCTCATTGTTGTCAAGGCCGTTCAGCAGCTGTTGCTTGGCCATGATCAGAGGAACTGCATCTTTAACCTTCTGCTCTGCATCTTCCTCTTCTGTCATTCCTTCAGTTACTTTTCCAACACCCCAACCTGCTGGTATTGGGATTCCTCGGCTAACCAAATAATCAACGTAGTTGCACTCCCCCACATCAGCAACTTCCCAGAAATACAAATCACACGAATCTTCCCTTTTCTGCACGAATCAAATTGGAAGATCATCAACCAAACTATTAAAAAATCAGCAACTGAAAGCAGTAGAACAACACTAAAACATATTATTACCCCATGATTCTGGCATTTGTAGAAGACTCGGCTAGGGTTGAGGATTGTGGTTGAGACGTGACGGATGACTCTGCGTGATTTGCAGCAGTGGCACCACACCAACGGCAGCGGGTTGCGATGAGCAACCGGCTACGGTGCGCGTGCCGGCGGGGGTGTGATGAGACCCACAGGCGATGGTACGGGTGGCGACTTGGCGCATATTTGGTTGTTGCCTGCTGAAGAGCAGGTGGACAAGCAGCCAGCGGACATGGTTGATGCGGCCAGAGCTTCTGATGCTAGGCAGAGTAAGTAGAGAAGAGGAGAAGCGAACGTTGGATATGTCAGTTTCATTACTTGCAAAGTAGCATAGCACCATATATAGTCATAGTCTAGGTTTGGATTCGAACAAGCTACAGGAGCACGTCTCTCTTTTTTCTAAAACTCAGCAACGTCTCTTTACTGGTACACTAGCTTGTTCTGTACGCCTTCTCAAGTCTTTGATTCCTCCACCTGACATCTGGGACCCATCGGAAGGGTCTCTGTATTTCACGAAAAAAACGTGCCCCCCGCTGACAGGTCGGACCCACCAGCTATCTTCGCGCGCAAGGAAGTGTGTCCTTATTACGCACACAAAAATGAATACTCCCCCTGCCAGCTGGAACCCAGCATCGTGGGAGGCTGACTTGTGGGCCTACCAAGTTGACGGGCACGGAGGGCTTTGTCAACTTAGTCAATATGAACGATTCTAGCTCTAGTTACCGTACGATGTTCATCCAACGGCAGTAGTGCTTCTTCAACCTCTGGTCTTCTTGCTCCAGCCGCCCAAACCAGCGCCGGTCGTGCCGCGTGCTCCTGCCTCCCGTGGCCGGCTGTGATGCCGTGGAGGCCTCACCGCCCCCCTACTACTCCCACCGCTCGCCAGGCCATCCCTCTACTAACCCACACCCCCTGTTATTCTGCGGCGACGGCAGCCTCACACCGCAGCCGAACCAGTGAACCCTCGTACTCCTCTCCGCCTGGGCATCCACTGCCGCATCTTCCTCGGCTCCGCGTCGTCCCCTTCCTAGGCCTCGCCGTCGTCCACCACCTTGGTGCTCTCGGCGCGGCATGGTCAATGTGGTCAACGGCCGACTTCTATCGGAAGAGTACTGTACGTGGAGAGGCCGACAGCTGGGTCCACAGCCACAGCCCAGTAAGTCGCTTTGTCAGGCCTATTGGGCTGCAAATCTTTCAAGACGAGGAGAGCTTCATTCGGCTGGCCGAGAAAATGGCCTATCAGTAATGAGAAATGGGCTGTACATTTCTAAAACACATCAAACCGGCAATTAGTTTCAAATTTCTTTTTTTCATTTTGATATTTTAAATTGCATTAATTTTTATGCATGGACAATTTGTTGGATTTTATATTGATATACATTTATTTTTAAAATCAGTTTGAATGTGACTCGACATTTCGGGATTAAAAACAGTTCAGACTGCACCGAAATATGCAAAATTTCGTATAATTTTTTAACTGTGGCCACAATATGGGCTGTAATGCTAACAAAAAGAATATGGGCTCCAAAAAAACCTGAAGAATTAGCAAATGGGCTGTAAATTATTAGAAATAATGGCAGATGGGTTGTATGCTGTTTTCCGCAGATTTGAGGCTTTCCTAAAAAAAGGTTGATGCACAAGCAGTGACTGTTGGATGTCCATCCAACGGCCGTCGTGCTTCTTCAATCTCTGCTCTTCCTGCTCCAGCCGCTCAAACAAGCACCGGCGGGACTGCCTGCTCCCTCCTCCCCGCGGCCGGCTGTGCTGCCGCGCAGGCCTCACCGCCCCACCATACTCCCATCGCTGGCCTAGCCATCCCTCTACTCACCCACACCTGTTGTTATTCTCCGGCGACGGCAGACGAACCAGTAAACGCTCGTACAGTCGTACTCCCCTCCGTGTGGGAAACAACTGCCGAGTCTTCCCTGCCTCCGTGTCGTTCCCTTCCAAGGCCTCGCCCTCGTCCACTGCCCTGGTGCTCTCGGCGCGGCGTGGTCAACGTGGTCAAGGAACGACTTCCATCGGAAGAGTACTGTACGTGGAGAGGCTAACAGCTGGGTCCAAGGCAGCCGCAAGGAAGTGCCTCCTTATTACGCGGAAAATAATTATTCCTCAACCTGACAGCAGGGACCCACCGGACGGGCCACCGTATTTGGCGAAAAAAACGTTTCCCCCCTGACTCCTGGGACCCACCGGACGGGCCAACGTATTTCGCGAAAAAAACATTCCCCCGCTGTCAGCTCAGACCCACCGGAGATGCCTCCTTATTATGCACAAAAAAATTAATACTCCCCCTGCTAGTTGGGACCCAGTATAGTGGCAGGCTGACTTGTGGGCCTACTAAGTTGACGGGGACGGAGGGCTTTGTCAACTTAGTCAATATGCACGATTCTAGCTCCAGTGACCGTACGATGTCCATCCAACGGCCGTAGTGCTTCTTCAACCTCTGGTCTTGTTGCTCCAGCCGCCCAAAGCAGCGTCGTCGTGCCGCATGCTCCTGCCTCCTGTGGCCGGCTGTGCTATCACGGAGGCCTCAGCACCCCTACTATTCCCACTGCTGGCCAGGCCCTGTGGCGACCGCAGCCTCACACCGCAGCCGAACCAGTGAACCCTCGTACTCCTCTCCGCGCGGGCTTCCACTGCCGCGTCCTCCCCGGCTCCGCGTCGTCCCCTTCCTCGGCCTCGCCTTCGTCCACCGCCCTAGTGCTCTCGGCGTGGCATGGTCAACGTGGTCAAGGAACGGCTTCCATCGGACATGGACTGTACGTGGAGAGGCTGACAGCTGGGTCCACGGCCGCAGCAAGGAAGTGCCTCCTTATTACGCGCAAAATAATTATTCCTCCAACTGACAGCAGGGACCCACCGGACGGGCCACGGTATTTCACAAAAAAAACGTTTCCCCCTGACTGCTGGGACCCACTAGCTACATCTTCGCATGCAAGGAAATGCGTCCGGGCAAAAAAACGATTCGCCCCCCTGACTGCTGGGACCCACCAGCTACATCTTCGCAGGCAAGGAAGTGCCTGACAGTCGGGACCCACCTGGTCGAAGCGTACGTAGCGTTGTCATTCTGGTCGTGAACGTGTACGTACATACTGGTCGATCTAGAGGCGTGCACATGTCGTAGTAGAGGCGCGCACGTAGCATGTACACGTACGTACAGCGGCCAGTGTGCAAGAAAGTAAACACGGCCACATACGTACATACGGGCAGGGTCTCGAACGCCTACTCGCGCATACGTACGACCAGGGCTCGTGTACATGGCTGGGTCGGAACGGAGAAACAGCGTTGTCGTCGTGTTCATGGGGAGCCAACCGGCTGGGTCGGAACGGAATGCGTCGTCGTGTTCATCGGGAGGGCTTGGACGGAACAGCCGATGGAAACGAGGCCTGGCGTACCGCAGAACGGAGGAAACGGCCTTGTGTTCGACCGACCACGTTCGAAACAGGATCCTGTTCATCGGGAGGGGTTTGGCGTACCGCAAAACGGAGGAAATAGACCTCCTACGGTCGAAACAGGGGTCCTGTTGATCGGGAGGGGTGTGGCGTACCGCAAAACGGAGGAAACGGACTTGTGTTGGAGCGCTACGGTCGAAACGGGGGTCCTGTTCATCGGGAGGGATGTGGTGTACCGCAAAACGGGACTCACGGGATACTGTTCATCTCCACCGTCGACCCCCTCCAACCTCCACGGGCTACTGTTCATCCACCGTCGACCTCCTCCAGCCTCCACCTACGACTGTTCATCCACGGGCTCCTGTTCATCCAGCCTCCACCGCACGCTATTCCACTGGCTACTGTTCAACCAACCCTCTCCACGGGCTCCTGTTCAACCACCCCTCCACGGGCTACTGTTCATCCAGCCCTCCACCGTCTACTGTTCATCCTGCGCTCCACGGGGTGGTCCTATTCATCCTGCCCTCCACGGGGTCCTATTCATCCAGCCCCAACCGGCTCGAATGATCGGGGTCCTGTTCATCCACCCCACCGGGAACTGTTCATCCAAACCCCCCAGCAACGCTCACTGTTCATCCGAGGCAACGCCATGGGGTCATGTTCATCCACCCCCACCAGGAACTGTTCATCCAAACCCCCCCAGCAACACTCACTATTCATCCAGAGGCAGCATCAATCGGCTTTAGTTAGCAGCAGTAGCGAAGGAATCGCTTGATCAGGTTCAGTTAACAGCCATCGATCGATCGCTCGGGTTCAGTAACGCGTAGCCTGCAGTGCAATCGCTCGGGTTCAGTTAGAGCCCAATGCCTCGCTCGGGTTCAGTTAGAGCCCAACGCCTCGCACACACGCGTGTACGTATGAGAGAAACGCGCATCGCTCGGGCCCCGACCACCCACCGTAACCGGGGACTCCCCGATATTTTCCGCGTCCTCGCTTCTACCACGGTTTTTTCTGTCATGGACGGCCCAAAGAATGTCATGCAGCTGCGTCTCCGGCCCGCCCAGGACGAAAGGCCCATTTTCTGTCATGATTTTTGTCATAGAAGTAGGACCCCACCACATCTATGATGATACCGGGTTTTGTCACAATTATCGTCATAGAAGTGTCATAAGTATGACAGAAAAGATTTTTGTTCGGCCCAAAATGTCACGGATGTGTCTTTTTTTTGTAGTGTAAGCCTCTACTAGACTAGCTCGTTAATCAAAGATGGTTAAGTTTCCTAACCATAGACATGTGTTGTCATTTGATGAACGGGGTCACATCCTTAGGAGAATGATGTGATGGACAAGACCCATCCGTTAGCTTAGCATGTTGATCGTTCAGTTTTATTGCTATTGCTTTCTTCATGTCAAATACATATTCCTTCGACTATGAGATTATGCAACTCCCGGATACCGGAGGAATACCTTGTGTGCTATCAAACGTCACAACGTAACTGGGTGATTATAAAGATGCTCTACAGGTATCTCTGAAGCTGTTTGTTGGGTTGGCATAGATCAAGATTAGGATTTGTCACTTCGAGTATCGGAGAGGTATCTCTAGGCCCTCTTGGTAATATACATCATAATAAGGCTTGCAAGCAATGTGACTAATGAGTTAGTTGCGGGATGATGCATTACAGAACGAGTAAAGAGACTTGCCAGTAACGAGATTGAACTAGGTATGAAGCTACCGATGATCGAATCTCGGGCAAGTAACATACCGATGACAAAGGGAATAACGTATGTTGTCACTACGGTTTGATCGATAAAGATCTTCGTAGAATATGTGGGAACCAATATGAGCATCTAGGTTCCGCTATTGGTTATTGATCGGAGAGGTGTCTCGGTCATGTCTACATAGTTCTCGAACCCGTAGGGTCCGCACGCTTAATGTTCGATGACGATATTGTATTCTATGAGTTATGTGATTTGGTGACCGAAGGTTGTTCAGAGTCCTGGATGAGATCACGGACATGATGAGGAGTCTCAAAATGGTCGAGAGGTAAAGATTCATATATAGGACGATGGTATTCGGACACCGAAAGTGTTATGGGGGTACCGGGTACGTATCGGGTCACCAGAAGGGGTTCCGGGCAACCCCCAGCAAGCTATATAGGCCTAATGGGCCAAGAGTTGAACAGACCGGCCCCAAAAGGGGCTGGTGTGCCCCCTATAGGCCGAATAGGAGGAGAAAGAAAGGAAGGAAGGGAGAAGGAAAGGGGAGGATTCGGCCTCCCCCTTTCCTTCCCCTCCCCCTCTCTTTCCTTCCCCCTCCGATGGATATGGAAGGGTGGAGGCCGACTTGGAGGAGGCGCCCAAGTAGGATTACTCCTACTTGTGGTGCCCCTTGCATCCCCTCTCCCTCTCCCACCTATATATACATGGGGGCACCGCTAGAACAAACAACATTGATTCCTAGCCATGTGCGGCGCCCCTCTCCACAGTTACGCCTCCGGTCATATTCACGTAGTGCTTAGGCGAAGCCCTGCGTGGATTACTTCACCATCACCATCACCATGCCATCGTGCTGACGGGGCTCTCCCTCGACACTTTGCTGGATCAAGAGTTCGAGGGACGTCACCGAGCTGAACGTGTGCAGAACTCGGAGGTGACGTACGTTCGGTGCTTAATCGGTCCAAACGAGAAGAAGTTCGACTACATCAACCGCGTTGTCAAACGCTTTCGCTTTCGATCTACGGGGGTACGTGGACACACTCTCCCCCTCTCATTGCTATGCATCTCCTAGATAGATCTTGCGTGAGCGTAGGAATTTTTTTGAAATTGCATGCTACGTTTCCCAACAGTGGCATCCAAGCCAGGTCTATGCGTAGATGATATGCACGAGTAGAACACAAAGAGTTGTGGGCGGTGATCATCATATTGCTTACCACCAATGTTTTATTTTGATTCGGCGGTATTGTTGGATGAAGCGGCCCGGACCAACCGTACATGACCACGTTCATCAGACCAGTTCCACTGACAGACATGCAACTAGTTTTGCATAAAGGTGGCTGGCGGGTGTCTATTTCTCCAACTTTAGTTGAATCGAATTTGACTGTGGCCGGTCCTTGTTGAAGGTTAAAACAGCAAACTTGATAAATCATCGTTGTGGTTTTGATATGTAGGTAAGAACGGTTCTTACTAGAAGCCCGTAGCAGCCATGTAAAACTTGCAACAACAAAGTAGATGATGTCTAACTTGTTTTTGCGGGGCATGTTGTGATGTGATATGGTCAAGACATGATGTGATATACATTATTGTATGAGATGATCATGTTTTGTAAAAGTTATCGGCAACTGGCAGGATCCTTATGGTTGTCGCTTTATTGTATGAAATGCAAATGCCATGTAATTGCTTTACTTTATCACTATGCGTTAGCGATAGTTGTAGAAGCAATAGTTGGCGAGACGACCACGACGGTACGATGGAGATCAAGGTGTCAAGCCGGTGACGATGGAAATCATGACGATGCTTTGGAGATGGAAATCATGTCACATATTTTGATTGCATGTGATGTTTATCTTTTATGCATCTTATTTTTCTTAGTACGGCGGTAGCATTATTAGATGATTCCTCACTAAAATTTTCAAGGTATAAGTGTTCTCCCTGAGTATGCACCGTTGCGACAGTTCATCATGCCGAGACACCACGTGATGATCGGGTGTGATAAGCTCTACGTTCACATACAACGGGTGCAAGACAGTTTTGCACGTGCGGAATACTCAGGTTAAACTTGACGAGCCTAGCATGTACAGACATGGCCTCAGAATACTGGAGACCGAAAGGTCAAACGTGAATCATATAGTAGATATGATCAACATAGAGATATTCACCATTGACAACTACTCCATCCCACGTGATGATCGGACATGGTTTAGTTGATATGGATCACGTGATCATTTAGATGACTCGAGGAATGTCTATCTAAGTGGGAGTTCTTAAGTAATATGATTAATTGAACTTAATTTATCATGAACTTAGTCCTGATAGTTTTGCATATCTATGTTGTCGATCAATAGCTCGCATATAGCTCCCCTGTTTTAATTTTGATATGTTCCTAGAGAAAAACTAAGTTGAAAGATAATAGTAGCAATGATGCGGACTGGGTCCGTGATCCGAGGATTATCATCATTGCTGAACAGAAGAATTATGTCCTTGATGCACCGCTATGTGACAGACCTATTGCAGGAGCAGATGCTGACGTTGTGAACGTTTGACAAGCTCGGTATGATGACTACTTGATAGTTTAGTGCACCATGCTTTACGGCTTAGAACCGGGACTTCAAAAAAGTTTTGAATGCCACGGAGCATATGAGATGTTCCAAGAGTTGAAATTGGTATTTTAGACTCATGCCCATGTCGAGAGGTATGAGACCTCTGACAAATACTTTGCCTACAAGATGGAGGAGAATAGCTCAACCAATGAGCATGTACTCAGAATGTCTGGGTACTACAATCGCTTGAATCAAGTGGGAATTAATCTTCCAGATAAGATAATGATTGAAAGAGTTCTCTAGTCACTATCACCAAGTTACAAGAACTGCATGATGAACTATGCAAGGGATGACGAAAACGATTCCCAAGCTCTTTGCGATGCTGAAACCGGCGAAGGTAGAAATCAAGAAATAGCACCAAGTGTTGATGGTTAACAAGACCACTAGTTTCAAGAAAAAGGGCAAGGGAAAGAAGGGGAACTTCAAATAGAATGGCAAGCAAGTTGCCACTCCCGTGAAGAAGCCCAAAGCTAGACCTAAGCCTAAAACTGAGTGCTTCTACTGCAAAGGGAATGGTCTCTGGAAGCGGAACTACCTCAAATACTTGGCGGATAAGAAGGATGGCAAAGTGAACAAAGGTATATTTGATATACATATTATTGATGCGTACTTTACTAGTGTTCATAGTAGCCCCTGGGTATTCGATACCGGTTCAGTTGCAAAGATTTGTAACTCGAAAGAGGAGTTGCAAAGTGAACAGATACTAGTTGAGGGCGAGGTGACGATGTGTATTGGAAATGATTCCAAGGTTGATAAGATCACCATCACACACTCCCTTTACCTTCGGGATTAGTGTTGAACCTAAAAATAAATGTTATTTGGTGTTTGCGTTGAGCATGAATATGATTGGATCATGTTTATTGCAATACGGTTATTCATTTAAGTCAAAGAATAATTGTTATTCTGTTTACATGAATAAAACCTTCTGTGGTAATACACCCAAGGTGAATGGTTTTATTCAATCTCGATCGTAGTGATACACATATTCATAATATTGATGCCAAAAAATGCAAAGTTGATAATGATAGTGCAACATACTAGTGGCACTGCCGTTTAGGTCATATTGGTGTAAAACGGATGAAGAAACTCCATGCGGATGGACTTTTGGAATCACTTGTTTATGGACCGTTTGATGCTTGCGAACCATGCCTCATGGGCAAGATGACTAAGACTCCGTTCTCCGGAACAATGGAGCGAGCCACTGACTTACTGGAAATAATACATACCGATGTACGCGGTCCGATGAGTGTTGAGGCTCGCGGACCTTCACAGATGATTTGAGCAGATATGGGCATATCTACTTGATGAAACACAAGTCTGAAACATTTGAAAAGTTCAAAGAATTTCAGAGTGAAGTGGAGAATCATTGTAACAAGAAAATAAAGTTTCTACGATTTGATCGCGCAGGCGAATATTTGAGCTACGAGTTTGGCCTTCATTTAAAACAATGTGGAATAGTTTCACAACTCATGCCACCTGGAGCACCACAGCGTAATGGTGTGTCCGAATGTCGTAACCGTACTTTATTGGATATAGTGCAATCTATGATGTCTCTTACCGATTTACCACTATCTTTTTGGGTTATGCATTAGAGATAGTTGCATTCACGTTAAATATGGCACCGTCTAAATCCGTTGAGACGACACCATACGAACTGTGGTTTGGCAAGAAACCTAAGCTGTCGTTTCTTAAAGTTTGGGGTTGCAATGCTTATGTGAAAAAGCTTTAGCCTGATAAGCTCAAACCCAAATCGGAGAAGTGTGTCTTCATAGGATACCCAAAAGAAATTGTTTGGTACACCTTCTATCACAGATCCAAAGGCAAGATCTTTGTTGCTAAGAATGGATCCTTTCTAGAGAAGGAGTTTCTCGCGAAAGAAGTGAGTGGGAGAAAAGTAGAACTTGATGAGGTAATTGTACCTTCTCTCGAATTGGATAGTAGCTCATCACAGAACCGTTCCCGTGATGCCTACACCAACTAGAGAGGAAGCTAATGATAATGATCATGAAACTTCAGATCAAGTTACTACCGAACCTCGTAGGCCAACCAGAGCACGTTCCACACCAGAGTGGTACGGTAATCCTGTTCTGGATGTCATGTTACTGGACCATGACGAACCTATGAACTATGAGGAAGCGATGATGAGCCCAGATTCTGATAAATGGCTTGAGGCCATGAAATCTGAGATAGGATCCATGTATGAGAACAAAGTGTGGACTTTGGTGGACTTGCCCGATGATCGGCAAGCCATTGAGAATAAATGGATCTTCAAGAGGAAGACTGACGCTGATGGTAGTGTTACTATCTACAAAGCTCGATTGTCGCAAAAGTTTTTCGACAAGTACAAGGTGTTGACTACGCTGAGATTTTATCACTCATAGCGATGCTTAAGTCTGCCCGAATCATGTTAGCAATTGCCACATTTTATGAAATCTGGAAAATGGATGTCAAAACTGCATTCCTTAATGGATTTCTTTAAGAAGAGTTGTATATGATCCAACCTGAAGGTTTTGCGATCCTAAAGGTGCTAACAAAGTGTGCAAACTCCAGCAATCCACCTATGGACTGGTGCAAGCACCTCGGAGTTGGAATATACGCTTTGATAAGCTGATCAAAGCATATGGTTTTATACAGACTTATGGTGAAGCCTGTATTTACAAGAAAGTGAGTGGGAGCTCTGTAGCATTTCTGATATTATATGTGGATGACAAATTGTTGATTGGAAATGATATAGAATTTCTGGATAGCATAAAAGGATACTTGAATAAGAAAAAAAATTCAATGAAAGACCTCGGTGAAGCTACTTATATATTGGGCATCAAGATCTATAGGGATAGATCGAGACGCTTAATAGGACTTTCACAAAGCACATACCTTGACAAGATTTTGAAGAAGTTCAAAATGGAACAGTGAAAGAAACTGTTCTTGCCTGTGTTGCAAGGTGTGAAGTTGAGTCAGACTCAAAGCCCGACCACGACAGAAGATAGAGAGAGAATGAAAGTCATTACCTATGCCTCAGCCATAGGTTCTATAAAGTATGCCATGCTGTGTACCAGACCTATTGTATAACTTGCCATGAGTTTGGCAAGGGAGTACAATAGTGATCTAGGAGTAGATCACTGGACAGCGGTCAAAATTATCCTTAGAGGACTAAGGAAATATTTCTCGTTTATGGAGGTGATAAAGAGTTCGTCGTAAAGAGTTACGTCGATGCAAGCTCTAACACTGATCTGGATGACTCTGAGTCTCGATCTGGATACATATTGAAAGTGGGAGCATTTAGCTAGAGTAGCTCCGTGTAGAGCATTGTAGACATAGAAATTTGCACAATACATACGGATCTGAATGTGGCAGACCCGTTAACTAAACCTCTCTCACAAGCAAAACTTGATCACACCTTAGTACTCTTTGGGTGTTAATCACATGGCAATGTGAACTAGATTACTGACTCTAGTAAACGCTTTGGGTGTTGGTCACATGGCGATGTGAACTATGGGTGTTAATCACATGGTAATGTGAACTATTGGTGTTAATTCACATGGCGATGTGAACTAGCTTATTGACTCTAGTGCAATTGGAGACTGAAGAAAATATGCCCTAGACGCAGTAATAAAGTTGTTATTTTATATTTCCTTATATCATGATAAATTTTTATTATTCATGCTAGAATTGTATTAACCGGAAACTTGATACATGTGTGGATACATAGACAAAACACCGTGTCCCTAGTAAGCCTCTACTAGACTAGCTCGTTAATAAAAGATGGTTAAGTTTCCTAACCATAGACATGTGTTGTCATTTGATGAACGGGATCACATCATTAGGAGAGTGATGTGATGGACAAGACCCATCCGTTAGCTTAGCATGTTGATCGTTCAGTTTTATTGCTATTGCTTTCTTCATGTCAAATACATATTCCTTCGACTATGAGATTATGCAACTCCCGTATACCGGAGGAATACCTTGTGTGCTATCAAACGTCACAACGTAACTGGGTGATTATAAAGATGCTCTACAGGTATCTCTGAAGGTGTTTGTTGGGTTGGCATAGATCAAGATTAGGATTTGTCACTCCGAGTATCGGAGAGGTATCTCTGGGCCCTCTCGGTAATGCACATCATAATAAGGCTTGCAAGAATGTTACTAATGAGTTAGTTGCGGGATGATGCATTACGGAATGAGTAAAGAGACTTGCCAGTAACGAGATTGAACTAGGTATGAAGATACCGACGATCGAATCTCGGGCAAGTAACATACCGATGACAAAGGTAATAACGTATGTTGTCACTGCGGTTTGACCGATAAAGATCTTCGTAGAATATGTGGGAACCAATATGAGCATCCAGGTTCCGCTATTGGTTATTGACTGGAGAGGTGTCTCAGTCATGTCTACATAGTTCTCGAACCCATAGGGTCCGCACGGTTAATGTTTGATGACGATTTTGTATTCTATGAGTTATGTGATTTGGTGTCCAAAGGTTGTTCAGAGTCCTGGATGAGATCACGGACATGACGAGGTGTCTCGAAATGGTCGAGAGGTAAAGATTCGTATATAGGATGATGGTATTCGGACACCGGAAGTGTTCTGGGGGTACCGGGTACGTATCGGGTCACCGGAAGGGGTTCCGGGCAACCCCCGGCAACCTATATGTGACTAACGAGCAAAGAGTTGGACAGACCAGCCCCAAAAGGGGTTGGTGCGCCCCCTATAGGCCAAATTGGACGAGAAGGAAAGGAGGGAAGGGAGAAGGAAATGGGAGGATTCGACCTCCCCCTTTCCTTCCCCTCCCCCCTCTCTTTCCTTCCCCCTCCGATGGATATGGAAGGGGGGAGGCCGACTTGGAGGAGGCGCCCAAGTAGGATTACTCCTACTTGGGGCGCCCCTTGCAGCCCCTCTCCCTCTCCCACATACATATACGTGGGGGGCACCGCTAGAACAAACAACATTGATTCCTAGCCGTGTGCGGCGCCCCTCTCCACAGTTTACGCCTCCGGTCATATTCACTAGTGCTTAGGCGAAGCCCTGCGCGGATTACTTCACCATCACCATCACCACGCCGTCGTGCTGACGGAACTCTCCCTCGACACTCTGCTGGATCAAGAGTTCAAGGGGCGTCATCGAGCTAAATGTGTGCAGAACTCGGAGGTGACGTACATTCGGTGCTTGATCGGTCAGAATGAGAAGAAGTTCGACTACATCGACCGCGTTGTCAAACGCTTCTGCTTTCGGTCTACGAGGGTAAGTGGACACACTCTCCCCCTCTCATTGCTATGCATCTCCTAGATAGATCTTGCGTCAGCGTAGGATTTTTTTAAATTGCATGCTATGTTTACCAACATCTATTAGATAATCTATACCTCTATATCTAATATTAAAGGACAGTGTGTTTCTCCGATATTTTGGCCAGTCCACCTATCCTAAGCTGCCCATAAAGTTGAAATAATTACCCAGCATTCCACCCATAAGTGAAAAAAATATCTTAGTTAATTATTTCTCTTATTTTTCACCGGTCATTGAAACTGTCCCTAAAGTTGAAGTAAGTTACCCACCGCGTCACTCCTATGTGAAAAATAAGTCTCCATTAATTGTTTCTCTGAATTTTTGATCTGTCATCGAAACTGCCCCTAAAGTTGAAGTAAATTATCTGCCCCACCACCTATAAGTGAAAAAAATTCTTTGTTAATTGTTTCTCTGAATTTTCTGTCTGCCATCGAAATTTCCCCTAAAGTTGAGGTAAATTCCCCACCTTGTCATCTGTAAGTAAAAAAACTTTTCTTTAATTGTTTCTCTGAATTTTTCGTCTGTCCTCAAACTGCCCCTAAAGTTGAAGTAAATTACCCATTCTGCCACCGTAAAAGTGAAAAATGAGTGTTCCTCCGAATTATTCTTACTTCATAGGCCCTGCAGTTTTTCATCCATCGTGAGTGTGACTTTTCTTTTTTTCTCATACACGCATTGAGGGTGTACTAAAAAAATACATGCATCAAAGGATCAAGTCCAACATCGATCCATTTAAGCATGCTAGAATGCACGTGTCTTACCACATGGATGTCGGTTGGTGCACAAATATTCAAATACTTGTATATACATGGAGTGCGAATATTTAGAACTTTATTTGAAGACCAAGATTTTATTATCCCGTTACAACGGATGGGCCATTTTGCTAGTTAATTAATAATAAAGGGAGTTGCATTTCTCTGATATTTTGGTCCATCCACTTAGCCTAAGCTGCCCAGAAAGGTAAAGTAAATTACTCACCATGTCACCCGTAAATGAAAAAATATCTTCGTTAATTGTTTATATGATTTTTTCGTTTTTCATGAAACTGCCCGTAAAGTTCAAGTAAATTACCCACTCCGCCACCCATAAGCAAATAAACTCTTTGTTAATTGTTTCTCTCTGAATTGCCCCTAAAGTTGAAGTAAACTACCCACCCCGCCACCCATAAACATGAAGAAAACGAGTGTTCTTTCGAATTACCCGTACGTCATTGGATCCTCCAGTTTTCCATCCATCGTGAGACTGATTGTTTCTTTTCCATCTCATACACGCATCGAGAATGTACTAAAAAATACACACATCAAGGGTAAGTCCAACATCGTTGATCCATTGTGAGCACGTTGGAATGCATGTGTCTTACGTCCGCATGTGCGCCGGCCGGCGCACAAATATTCCAATACGTGTATACACACAGAGTCCAAATATTTGAAATTTGATTTGAATACCACGATTTTATTATCCCGTTGCAACAACGGGGCCCTTTTACTAGTGTAAACCAACCAAAAGCTATTCTCGTGATCTATATATTTGAAAAAGTATATTGAAACTGTAAAAGCTAGAAGGAAGCGTTGAACCCTTTGCTCGGACCGCATTGTATTATATAGAAGGTATGCATGCCTTGGCTTACAAGGAAGGGATCGATCGAGAGAAGAGATAGATCGATGCCCAGTTGGTTACAGAGAGGAATAACAGAAGAAGAGATAAGAGAAGATTACAAGTTTAAACTACTCCTATCTCTTTACAACTTATTCTAACATTCCCCCTCAATCTGAACCGAATAAACTTTACCAAGGTTAAGATTGTTCTTGAGCTCATTCAACCTTCCTGTTGTAAGAGGTTTTGTGAAGCCATCAGCAAGTTGATCACCAGTTGGTATAAAACGAATATCAAGTAGCTTTCGAGCTACTCTTTCTCTGACAAAGTGAAAATCAACTTCAATATGTTTGGTTCGTGCATGGAAAACAGGATTAGCTGAGAGATAGGTTGCACCAATATTATCACACCATAATCTCGCAGCTTGTGGAGCCTTTATCCCAAGATCATATAGCAAAGTCTGTATCCACATTACCTTAGCTGTAGCATTAGCCAGTGCTTTATACTCAGCCTCTGTACTTGATCTAGAGACAGTTGCCTGTTTTCTTGCACTCCATGACACAAGATTTGTTCCCACAAATACAGCAAAACCACCCGTGGACCTTCTGTCATCAGCACACCCTGCCCAGTCTGCATCAGAGTATGCAGTAACAAGCATAGACAATGACTTGGTAATCTGAAGTCCAAGACCTCCTGAATATTTAAGATACCTCAAAATCCTTTTTACTGCAGTCCAATGAGTTGTTCTAGGTGCATGCAAATATTGACATACCTTATTAACAGAATAAGAAATATCAGGACGAGTAAGAGTCAAATATTGCAGAGCACCAACAACACTCCTGTACTTTGTTGCATCTTCTGGTCCAAGCACCTCTCCACTTTCAACTGTAAGTTTTTCTGAAGTTGAAATTGGTGTACTCACCGGTTTACAATTTTCCAATCCTACTCTCCTGAGTATGTCAGTGGTGTACTTTTCTTGTGTAAGAAGTATACCATTCTTTATCTGATTAACTTCTATACCAAGAAAATAATGAAGATCACCCAAGTCCTTGAGAGCAAACTCCAACTTCAGATCTTTAAGCAAACAAGTGGTAGCATGTGCACTGGAACTAGCCACAATTATATCATCAACATAGACAAGCACAAAAATAGTGATATTATCTCTATGATAAAAGAACAATGAGGTATCTGCTTTGGATGGTGTAAACCCAAGTTGTTGTAGTTGCATATTCAATCCTGAGTACCAAGCTCTTGGGGCTTGTTTCAAACCATACAAAGCTTTATCCAACTTACAGACATAGTGTGGTGCACTTCGGTCCTCATATCCTGGTGGTTGCCGCATGAACACTTCTTCCTCAAGAACACCATGAAGAAACGTGTTCTGAACATCTAGCTGGCGTAAGCTCCATCCTCTAGAAATAGCAATAGACAGTACAAGACGAATAGTATCAGACTTAACAACAGGACTAAATGTATCTTCATAATCAATACCAAACCTCTGTTTGAAACCTTTAGCAACTAGTCTAGCCTTGTATCTGTCTATGCTTCCATCAGATTTTCTCTTTATCTTGTATACCCATTTACAATCAATGATATTGTGACCCTGCCTTGGTGGTACTAAATGCCATGTTTTTATTTTTCATGAGTGCATCATATTCATGATCCATAGCTTCTTTCCAATCTTTATGTGCAAGAGCATCATGCAAATTTGTTGGTTCACCAATATTACTGAGAAAAGCACGTTTCACTTTATCATACCTGACCGTACCATCAGTGTATTATTTTGCTTTGGTAATGCCTGACTGTGACCGAGTATGTTGCCGAGGAGCCATTGGTGCTGTAGGCGCAGAAGATCCCGGTGCAGAAGATGTTGTAGGATCCTGCACAGAAGATCCCAGCTCCGGATCCAAGAGAGATTCGCGCACAGAATCTGCAGAGGGATCTAGCTCGTGATCCGAGGACGATCCTGAGTGCGCAGACCCCGCAGGCACCCCGCTGTCGGCGGCTGGCTCGATCCGCGGGCTCCCGGCTCGTGAGGCGCCGCGTGGAGACGCGGTTTCTCCCGCGCGTGGGCTGGCGCGTGGAGTGGCGGGGTCCACCAGGTGGAGGCTGTCGGCCACAACCGCGTTAGGACGAGATGGGCCCGTGCTGGCGTGCGCCTGATTGGCTGCATGCCGATCTGCATCGGATCGCGCGACGACAGGGGCAGTGCTGATGCGCGGATCAGCGCTGGATCACGCGCCGCTGCCACCAGGTGAATCAGCTTCGTTTTCTGCACCATCTTTGTCCTGTTCTGCACACATAAAATGACGCCCCAATCTTGCACAAACATCATCAGAACCACTGTTTTCAACAGAATTTTGCACATAGTCAGTTTTATTTAATTCACCCCCGTGATCTGGGAGTAGTGCTATCTCAGTACGAAGAAGGGCTCCGTCGTTTGGATGAAGTTTAGCAAACGGAAAGAGAGTTTCATCAAAAACGACATCTCGAGAAATATAAATCCGTCCAGTTGCAACTTCTAGACATTTGTATCCTTTATGAAGATTGCTATAGCCAATAAAGACACATTGAGTGGAACGAAGCTCAAGTTTATGACGATTGTAAGGACGGAGATTGGGATAGCAAGCACATCCAAAAAAATTGAGAGAATTGTAATCGGGTTTTTGATGATATAACCGCTCCAGTGGAGTGATGTTGCCAATAACTTTACTAGGGAAACGATTTATAAGATATGTGGCAGTAATGGATGCTTCATCCCAGTACTTGAGAGGCATAGATGCATGGGCAAGGAGAGATAGACCAACTTCAACAATGTGGCGATGTTTCCACTCAGGGGAGCCGTTTTGTTGGTGAGCATGAGGACAAGACACATGATGTTCAATGCCTATGCTACGGAAGAAAGAGTTGAGTTTTTCATACTCCCCTCCCCAGTCACTTTGGACTGTCAAGATTTTTTTGTCAAAGTGTCGTTCAACAAGTTTTTTAAACTCTTGAAACACAGAGAAAACTTCAGATTTGTGCTTGGGCAAATAAATCCAGGTAAACTTGCTAAAGTCATCAATGAAACTAACATAATATTTCTTTCTGCCAAAGGAGTCTCTTGCATGACCCCATACATCACTGAAAATAAGCTCTAAAGGAGCATGAGATACACTATTCGACTTGGGATAAGGGAGTTGGTGACTCTTGGCACATTGACAAGCTTCACAAACGGACTCACTAATGGGACTATGTGACAACGAGAGATTGCCTTTATTGACTACTTGTTTAACAATGATCGAAGATGGATGTCCTAATCTTTGATGCCACCTTGCCAAAGAGGGCTTGATGACGGAGAAGACTTGACGATGCTTGCGACTAAGTGCTCCGGATGTGATGGGGTAGAGACCTCCAATGCATCTATCGTGATGTAGGAGTTCCCTCGTTGCCCGATCCTTTATAAAAAAAGTAACGAGGGTGAGTTTCAAAGAAGATGTTATTATCATTGGCTAAACGAGACATGGATGCAAGGTTTTTGTCGGCTTGCGGAACATGAAGTACATCTTTTAACACTAGATCATGTTTAAGTGTAGGGGGATTAATAAAAGCTTGACCAATGTGCTGGATATCCATACCTCCACCACTTGCGGTGTGAATCTGATCATTGCCATGGTACTGTTCACGGAGGGCGAGCTGTTCTAGTTCACTTGTGACATGGTCCGTTGCACCAGAGTCAACGTACCAAACTCCTTCTCCTCCTTGTTCACGCATGGCGGCAGCAACATGGCGAGAGTCAGGCACAAAATTCTCATCATACCTGTGCCAACACTCCATGACTTCATGGCCTGCCTTCTTGCAGAGCTGACACCGGGGACGAGCACGTGAGGAAGAGGGACGACGGCTGTTGTTGGAGTTGAAGCCGCCACCCCCTGCCCTGTTGTTGTTGTAGCCGCTGCTACCGCTGGTGGTGTTGTAGCCGCTGCTGTTGTTGTTGGTGTAGTCGTTGCTGCCGCTGCACTGCCCCTGGTGACCGCGCCCACGGCCACGGCCATGAGACGCAGCATTGGCGGAAGACTGACGAACGTGGGTGCCGTGAAGGAGGCTGAGGCGAGCGTCGAAGCTCAAGAGCTGGTTGTACAGCTCCTGAACGGTGATCGGTTCCACCCGGGCAGCAAGGGCGGAGACAACGGGATTGTAGTCCATGTCCAAGCCGGCGAGGATCTTCCACACAATCTCGGGATCGGAGAGCGCGGCGGCGGTGTAGGCTACTTCATCGGTAAGGGTTTTAATTTTTCCAAGATATTCGGCCATGGTCATGTTACCTTTCTGAAGATTCGTGAGCTCGATGCGGGTGTTGATTGCTTGAGCTTGGCTTTGGGCAGCAAACATGGCGTGGATCGCCTGCCACACTTCGGCCGGCGTCGGGAGCGTCACGACCTGTGCCAGAATCTCGCGGGATAGGGATCCCATCAAGAATCCTTGGAGCTGCTGCTGCTGTGCGTACCAGAGGGATCGGGCGAAGTTGACAACCTGTTCTTCCTTGCCGTCCTTGGTGATGGTGAGCGTGGCCGGCGATGGCGGGCTCCGCGCGTCGAGGTGGTGCTCCATCTGTGCGCCCTTGATCTGGGGCAACACGATGGCCTTCCAGAGGAGGAAGTTACCCCTCGTGAGCTTCTCTTGCGGTGGCGATCCGAGGAGGGAGGTGTTGGTGGAGGTGGAGGAGGAGGAGGCAAAAGCGGAGGATGAGGCGGTGATGAGCGCACCCATGGTGCTGGCCGTCATGGCGGCGGTGGTGGTGGACATGTCGCTCGGTCGCAGGGTAGCTAGATGCGATCTATTCCTGATCTATCGAGGAAGAGGCTCTGTTACCATGTAAAAGCTATAAGGAAGCGTTGAACTCTTTGCTCGGGCCGCATTGTATTATATAGAAGGTATGCCTTGGCTTACAAGGAAGGGATCGATCGAGAGAAGAGATAGATCGATGCCCGGTTGGTTACAGAGAGGAATAACAGAAGAAGAGATAAGAGAAGATTACAAGTTTAAACTACTCCTATCTTTTTACAACTTATTCTAACAGAAACATGCTTGCCTATGAATATTAATCTCGATAAACTGATGCATGAATTTCTGCAGCGATGTACGTCATATGTTGCAGTTGGGAAAAGTGTCACTACATATAGCCCAATATCTTTTATATCACCTACATACTTGCCATTCTACTGTCAATCAGAAATTGGTATATATGTTATATACTACTTTCTAATCCTACACGCTAACCCCTTTCATGTTCTAGAAGTTTAGCCCATTTATCTGGAAGAAACTAGAAATTGTTAAAAAAAACACATGCACAGGGACATGGCGAGATAGGATAGGAGACGTTAAAGAAAAGCATGTGTGCATGGGGGCTCGGCCTGGAAGACGACGACCAGAGAGCAAAGGTGCATTCGCCTGTCAGTGAAAAATTCCTCCCCTCACCTTCCCTGCCCTTTGTCGCCATGTAGTCATCCTGTCTTTGACAGGGCCGCTCCCATAATAATTTCTCAGCAGCGCAAGGCAAAAAAAGCAGGCAAAAGCAACACACAAACAGCCTACAAAAATCAAATAAAAATAAAATCGAGTACTACTAGTACTACTGCTAGCAGCTAGTAGACACACATTCTCTCTCCATTCCCTTCTCCTTTATTTCCTCTCTCCTCTCTCCCCTCGCATCCTTTGTTCTTCTTTCATCCGGTTGGGTAGACAGAGAGGGAAGCACAACTGCGCAAGGAAAGGAGGAGAGATAAGGAAGCAGCAGGCAGCGGCAGCAGCAGCAGGAGCGAGATCGGTCGATCGAGCGCCGAGCTGCGGGAAGCAATAAATAGAAATTAAGGTTCGAGCCGCCACCATGGCGGCGCTTGCAGGCGCTCTAGAATTCCTCCCCGGCAGCTTGCGCCCATCATCCCTCCCCCAATCCTTCTTCTTTATATAGCCTAGCCACGCACTTGGCTCCCCTCACCACCCCAAAAAGCACCTTACCCCACTCCCTCCTAAGCTCCTCCTCCTCCTAGTGAGAAGAGAACAAAGCCAAGCCTTAGGCAGTCTCCGCTCTCAAGAGGAGATCGAGAATTAGAGGCAAGATCAAGCTACCTATCCTCACGGCAAGAGGCGAAGAAAGGTGAGTAGAAGTGGTTGGGGTAGTAACTAGTTTCCTGACTTGTTAGGCAGGCTCGCTCAAGTTTGTCAGCGCTAGCTACATGCTGTCAACACCCGTAACCGAGCCCCCTAGATATGCTAGCGAGGAGGAGTATGTGTGTGTAATTGCGTAGAAATCTGTGTATCTATCGGCATCTCAGTGGTAGATCTGTCTAATCTACTGGTGAGCCATGTTGAAAATCTGAGCTATGGGTCGCGCAATCCCAAGAGCCTGCCATGTTCTGTTGCTTCTTCCGCTTTTTCTTACACCCAAGATCTACTTTTTTATTCGGCCCGTTTGTGTTTGTAGGAGGTGAGAGGGAAGGAAGGAGAAAGTAAGCAAGGAAGTGAGCGCGCTGGCAGGAGCTTCTTGATGGGTGTTGGCTGCTGCCGTGGATGGCGGGGTTCTCTCTGAGGGGAGGCGGCGGCGGAGGTGGAGGAGGCAGCGGGGGAAGGAGCGGCGACCGCGGCGATCATCCCATCGGGGCAGACAGCCTGTTTCTGTACGCGCGCGGCGCCGCCGCCGCGGCCGCCGACACGGCGGGCGGCGGCGGCGGGGGAGGAGGTGGGATAGGGTTCCAGCTATGGCACCCGCACCACCAGCAGGCGGCGGCCGTGCCGCACACGTCGCAGTTCTTCTCCTCCGGGGTGGCCACCGGCGTCGTGCTGGGCTTCTCGCCGCATGAGGGCGGTGGCGTGGGCGGCGTCGGCTTGGCTGGTGGAGGCGGCCCGGGGGGCGGGAGGGCCGGCACCAGCTGCCAGGACTGCGGAAACAACGCCAAGAAGGACTGCACCCACCAGCGGTGCCGCACCTGCTGCCGCAGCCGCGGCTTCAACTGCTCCACCCACGTTAAGAGCACCTGGGTCCCCGCCTCCAAGCGGCGCGAGCGCCAGCAGCAGCTCGCCGCGCTCTTCCGCGGCGCGGCAGCCAACAACAGCGCCGCCGCGGCCGCCGCCGCTGCCGTTGCCAACAAACGGCCCCGCGAGCTCGTGCGCTCCCTCGGCCGCTTGCCGTCCGCGACCACCGCGATGGTCGACGCCACCACCTCCTCAGGTATGTGGTAGCGACTCAAGTACAGTCTACAGTACAACCAGCCACTGCACCATTCAGGACGCTGACGCCGACGGGGTGTGTTTGCAGGCGAGGGGGACGGGAGATTTCCGCCGGAGCTGAGCCTGGAGGCCGTGTTCCGGTGCGTGCGGATAGGACCGGTGGACGAGCCGGACGCGGAGTTCGCGTACCAGACGGCGGTGAGCATCGGGGGGCACACATTCAAGGGGATCCTGCGCGACCATGGGCCGGCGGAAGAGGCGACTGGGCAGCTGCCGCCGTCGTCGGCGGAGTACCACCAGCTCACAGGGGCCGCGAGGGAGGGGTCATCGCCGGCCGGGAGCAGCGAGGCGGCCGGCGGGCACGGGGCGACGGTGGCGACGTCCGCGGCGGTGCTCATGGACCCCTACCCGACGCCGATCGGCGCCTTCGCAGCAGGCACCCAGTTCTTCCCTCATAACCCTAGAACCTAGCTTCAATTCCTGCCATGAATTCCTTGCAAGTTTCATTTACTGCCAAAGATGGCGACCGAGTTGCATTGATCCAAGTCGAGCAAACAAAAGCAAGCCAAGCAGATCCAAGAAGAGGAGAATTGTTGTCCGTAGTCGATGATGAACACTAATGCATCTCGTTAGCTAGCTAGAGCTACTACTTTTGGATCCTTCCATGCAATTTTAATTTCCAGTTGGTTAATTAGTAATGACCTTAATGCATTGGTGCAATTAAAGAGAGATAAACTAAAGTGTATCTTAATCCCTGCTTCCTTTTGAAATCGTTTACTACTACATTTCGTATGCAGCACGTGATTGGTTAACTATAGTTTACTGCTACTAGCACTACTATTATATGTTAAGCATCGTAGTATAACTTACATTACATTACGTACTCCTACTATGGTATTGTTTGCTTGGATTTGCTTTTGTGTGTGTGCATGGGGAAGCTTCTCTCTGGATGGCATGGGTAAAGCTGCTCATTTTGTGGTGCTTTTTATATGATTTGTTTGCATGTCTTGTTCTTCTATGCTTCTATAGCTGCATTGGTTGGTTCTGTACTTCTGTTTAAGCAGCCAACCATATATTCTCTTGTTCCTTGGGATGGATGAGCAACCAGCTTCTGCTTGCTCCACATCACAAGGGAAAGTACAGCAATCCTATGCATTTCTTTGGCTAATCTTTGCACTACTGTCTCTCTCCCTCTCTCTAGAGTCAGTGGCCTTGTCACGCCACTGTTCCTCCTTTTCCTAGGGCACTATTTTTCAATATTCTTCGTTGAAGTGACATAGATCAGTGTCGCAATTCTTTACAGAAAATGGGAAATACCGACCAATACAACCTAGTCACATGGAATGATGGAATGTCAACAATGTGCATGATTTACTTTTAAGAAACTGCATGCAAACTTATCTAAGCCTAGCCACTATTAATTAGGGCATGTATGCGTTATTATTGTGTACAGTTTGAAGCTAATATTTCTGGTCCATGCTTAGCTAGGAGTAGTTTGTCTTTCATCTTAGATAATCTCTCGCTCATTCAAATAATTAGTATCACCAGTGCGTTGTGCAAGATTAAGTCTTTTCAGAGAAATAAAGAACAGTGGGTATGATCTCTTGTCTTTCAGTACAACAGTACTCTGCAATTTTCAGCTCCCGGCCGGCCTATATATACGTAGAGTGGTACAGTGAGTACTGTCCATATCCTATATCTAGGTGTAGCCTCAACTCTACTTTGTTTCTTTTCGCCCCTTCTGCACACTTATTTTCAAGCACACTAGGATTGTAATGCACTGTAGCCTGACCAATGGACACTACCTACAACCAAAACATCATTCAACTCATATCCATGCTTTTTGAAAATCTTTTGTGTTTGATTACATATATGCATGGAGTGATTCCAACATAATAGGCACACATTCATTTTTGTGGATTGCGAGCTGCATTATATCTATACTTTGTTAATGCTAACATCAGTTTTGTATTACAAATTTGCTGCGTGTAGTGTTTTATAGTCCTATGCGTGTCTAGGTTCCTCACACATGATTAGGGGTACTTTGGATAGTCTTGCATTGGAGCAAGTCCCTTGGCGAGGTAGGGGTTGTATCTCAACTTCGAATGCTTCGCAAAGGGATTTGGCACCGTTACCGTGCATCCAAACAAGAACTTTATAAGGACGACTGATATATATCATCTCATGTTTGGTGCACCATTGTTATCTGTGTTACATGGAAGTTTATAAATGTTAATGCTTTCGTGGATCTAAACATTTAAATAAATGTGATATGAGCACATTCTGGGTGCAAGAAAATTACACGAACTATTTAAGAACGGCTAACTCATCACAAGAGAGATAAACTAAGAGTGGGCAAGAACATCCCTTCATATTCAAATTAGCAGCTGATGTAGTTCTCCTTGTGCACATGGATGATTAATTTTTAGTCGCCCTATTTCTTCTCCAATATAGTGAAGATAAATTGTATATCCTTAGAAATTTTATGTTATATTATCATCTGAATTTTGTGTATGAACATCAATCTTTACTTCAAATTTGCAATAATAAATCATTCTTTATCTTAGCTTGTTGAAAAGATGACACACATTAATAGGAAAAGGTTACTTTCTGTATCATATGATATGCATGGACTTCATGGGTCTTAGTAGTAATTTGAAGTAGAGAATTTATATATTCGTGCAGTAGCTCTATTCTACCCAGCATATATATAAACTTAGAACTAGGGAATATGCACTACTATTCCGTGTGCATGTGTATTTTCTAAGTGAATTGTTGATATATTATTATTTCCAACCCTATTAACTTAGATAATTCAGAAAGTATTGGTTTCAAACCGAATATTTTGTTTCTCGATCATTTTAGAGCACCTGCACTAAAAGCACTATAATTTCTTGGTATTCTCATCCTATCCATAATCATCACATGTGTATAGGATGAGAGTGTACATATGCTAAGGTACGGTAGTGTTGAATTCTTTGTTTCTATGTTTGAACTAAAAACTGAGAGAATGAAAAATATTAGCATATGAAACTGTAAACTTACCTATGGAGCTACCCTTTTCGGCCTTGGCTTGTACCCATCCATGACTCCAACTCTTGATGTCGACTCTAGCTAACTTATCTTTAGGTAGGAAGGATCTAGTAAAGTTATCAACACCGACGTACCTGGATGTATATATAACAACCATCTCAGCATAATTAATCATATATATACCATAAAAGGCTCAAGGCCATCAAAATAGGATTATTTAAACAAATCCATTAATATTGTGCACCGGCTCCAGATATATTTGGAACTAATTGATCTGTGAGAGTGTGATGAAGTTATAAAATACAATAGTAATTAGTAGACTCTTTGCTGCCCCGTGAGTATGGTATAGATCATGTACTTCTGAAGCTGAACAAATGGCGACAAAGAACTAGCTAGCTAGGTATGGAATGCAGTATACACATGCATGATACTGAAAAATCTTTGGATATATATGAAAATCTGCTTGTTGTTTGTGTAGGTATTGTGGCTAGCTAAACATATGCTTTTTCTATGTAGTGTAATGTACTATGATTGTAGTTTATATACAGCCAGAACCAAATTGGATTGAGAAAGCGATTGCTTTCATCGTTCGTCTCTAATTAAGGCTAGTTTCCTTTTGACGAATGTGTCAGCTACCCGTCAAGCATAATGCACAGTGAATGTTTGTGTCTCCTAGGAAAAGGATCCTAAGTTTCCAAAACTATTCTATCCGTCATCTTTGAGGTTGTGCTTCCGTAGCTACAATATACATCTACTTCATTCTTGATACCGTGCACACTCGTGATATATGTACCCAAAAAATATGTGAACGATGGATTCAATTTGTAGTTGCAACTATGATGAAGGGCATGAGGAGTATTATGATATAACCATATTGACCAAAATTTTCTTATACCGTGGACCCCTTTTTGAAGAGGTTGACCAGGTCACCATGGAATGCACCTAAAAGGCTTGAGATGTGCATTGGATATATACATTAATTGGGTCTTACGGCAAACATAATGGCTATGAAGCGCATTACATAAGCCTAGAGGAGTTCACTCTCCATCACATACATGGGAGGAAAGGGACATGAGTTAGGCCTTCTTAGATTTCGTGGACCACTTTCCTCTCCATGAGACCATGACGTAGCAGCTCTCACAACAAATTCTTGACCTTGTAACAAGGAACAGCTAGCTCGCAGCTCCCTTTGCCATCACCAGAATCCTCAGCTACTACTGCAACAAACAAGGAACCAGACCTAACAAGAAATAATTTATTGGCCCAAGCTACGTATCCACACCTAACACCCTAGCTCTATCCCTTTGTACAACCATAGCCTCCATCCCCTCTGGCTATAGGGCCCTAATTGTAAATATTCATTTATTCTGAGTGCCTTGTGTACTGAGCATGCATGTGGGCCTGGTTGGTGCTGCCCCCCTCCTAGTCAGCTGTACGTGTTTGCAAAAAAAAATGGCAAGCACTCCGCAACATAAAAGAAGAGCCCTAAAACCAAGCTTAGCCAGCCAGGATGATTAACAATAGTGTGGGGTGAGAGACTAAGAAAGAGGTGAAGGAATTGCAAAGACATACATGGTCCAAGAAGACAAGGCTTTAATTTGTGAAGGTTAGCTCTCATGCACATGTCCTGCTTGCATGCCGCAAATTTAGAGAAGCACAATGTCGGAAATTAAACATGTTGTTCAATGTATCATACTCTAGCTACTCCTACTAGGTAGCTAGCTCATCTTAGCTAGCGAGGATTGTCTTGTGGTGCCCTTTTGATTAGCTAATTTCTTAACCAACAAAGTATAGGGTTATTGTTCAGCAGTTTGGTAAAAAAAATAGTGGTGAGAAATCGTGCACAAATAGATTCACCGATACTGTAGATCTGTTGGAGTGCTTGGTTGGTTGGTCTGTTGGTCATGGCATGCATCATGCATGCATATGATTTGATCATTCATCCATGATTTCTAGCTAGAGAGAATCGATCGATCACACACATACATGCTTGAACAGTACCAAAGCCCACAGTAACATGATCAAGCGTTACCATGTAATGTTGGTTGACCTATGCATACCCCTGCCTGCCACTCATCGAGGCGATCTAAAAACGTTCTGATCTATGGAAACAATCCTCATGCATGCCTACCCTTTTTGTCTTACGTGCATGCACGATCGCGCATGATCTCACTCATGAAGAACTCTCTCAAGTTTGAACTTCCTTGTCTTGCCTGCCGCGCGCCAACCTTAATTTCGCTCTCAGGGAATTAAGAGATAAGTTGGTGGTGCCTAGCTAGGCTAACCTAGAGCTATTCAGATGCCTTAGCTAGTAGGAGGGGCGTACTATACGTATACTTAACGCGCTGCATGCATGTCCTGCAGCTAATCTTGCATGCGAAGGGAAAACTTAATTAAACCGTCCGCACATGCCGCCCCGTACGTAGGTCTGTGCAAATAAAGCAAAACGCGTCCGATCGATCGGGCCTGTCACACATGACCCGACACTGTGATTACCATGTGCGCGCGCCGCGCGCGTGAATATATATACTCCCGCTAGTACTACTCACTGGTTAATTGATTCTTTTTGTTAAGCAGGTGAGGAGACCACTGCAAGATTTAATTGATTAATTAGCTAGTGGTGAGTGGTGACAAACTAAGGGTTAATTATTTGACCTGATGGATCCTTTTTCTACTGGGATCTCCGGCAGGTGGTGAGAGCGAGAGTGATGAGATGATTAAGTTAGGGGTGTGGGGGCATGTGAGATAAGAGGTGGCCGCCTTGGGCAGTGTGATAACGCTAGCTTTCAGCGCTCGGCTCGTCGGGATCGAGGGCAGTACGTACTTTGTGTTTCCTAGTGCTTGCTGATGGGAGGCAGCAGAGTGATCGACCGGACCGGCCGGACGGCTCCGGCTTGGCACCATCGATCCTCACACGCCACCTCAAAACTCTTTTCTTTCTTTTACCCCCCGCTACCGGCGAGCAGTCGTCTAGCCTGGAATCACCGACGGTGATTTGGGGAATCTAGGATCGGGCGCTGCTGCGTACTCCTGTTTTAGCTGTCACGGCCTGCCAATGTCTCAGTCTGTTGGGCCAACTGAAATGAAATTGAACTCTCAGAGTCCATGTGGATATGCATGCCTAATGTACGCACGAAGCAAGCATTATATATTTATTTATTTATTAGAAAAAAATTCAATCTATTCATTGTCAAGACAGTACGAAGAATATCATCCGTTGGAGACAAACCTCCACACGTCCTTTGGCGACGGTAAACAAGCCGTTGGAACCAAGGATAGACTGGGAGGATCTTATTTCATCTTCAAGGAGACGCGGCCGTCTCACCTTTTCGAGCAGGACACAAACTCTAACCAAACTAAAAAAACACCTAAAGATGGTATGAGGGCTAGGCAGGGAGAACCTTATTTGTATTTATTTACTTCTGTGAGAAAAACTTCCAATCTATTCATCAACTATCAAGGCAGTACAAAGAACATCATCCGTTAGCGACACACCTTCACATGCCCTCTAACTACACTAGATGCTCCGCCAGAACAGGGGCAAGGCGAAGAGAACCTTATTCCATCCTCAGGGACTGTTGCCATCTTGCCTTGCTAGGCAGGACACAAACCCTAATCAAACTATAAAAAGTCTAAAAATGGAGCCCTCCCACCAGCAAAGGCCGGAATCCACCCAAGGCCGGTCATGTGATTTTGGGGGGCCATGGTGAAACTAGAACCCGGGGCCCCATAGTATAAAACTCTCTTGGGGCATGTACAGAACTCACATCGTTTTTTGGCCAATATGTAGCTATCTAAAAGATGCACGTGCTTATTGTAGTAGGAAACATATAATTGCATAAGGAAGCAATGCATATCTCGACCATCATCAACACATCTAGTGCCTACTTATACATGTTGTTCTTGATAAGATTTTTGCTTTGTGTGATAATGTGAAACTCTTATTTCATCATTTGGAAACCATTTTGGCCATTCAAACATGCAAAACAACACATGGGCATGTGTAGGCTGAAGTAGGGGTTGTTTGTCGTAGTTACCAAATTGAGGGGCCTTTCTGCAAGGCTGTTTATGTAGGCATCTCCCCTAATTCGGGAATACAAAAAGTTAGGATTTTCTGTTCTTGTGGGAGCTCTTGGGTTAGGGAGAGAAGTGAGGCTACTTGATCTACAAATCCACCCAAATTTGAGTACTAAAATTGGGGATTTGGAGCCTCTCTTTCTTGTTGGCTTCTACCTTGTACTTGATTCATCTCTATAGTGGAAGATTACTCGCGGCCACCCGTGGTTTTTCCCGCAAGGGGTCTCCACGTGAATCCTTGTGTCTCCCCTTGATTTGGTGATTCTCTTGTCATATTGACTGCTGGTCAACTGCTTGCTCGCTATTGGTACCTATTCCTCAAATTTGGTACAACTTTTTTTTGCCGAAAAAGTTGTTACCAAATTTGGTACAATTTGGTTGAGTTCACACTCGATGCATGGGATGCATGGGTTCTTTGTTATATTGATGATTATGTTGGGCTGTTGATGTTATAGTGAGCTGCTCTTGCAAGTATATTGTTGTGGTGAACATTGGATTGCTTGGTGCTTGTGGATTTCATGATATGGTTCGGATTTTCTGCATGCACATAAAGGTGTTTGATGAAATCCTTGTGAAGAACTAGCTCGTTGTTGTGGTCTCTTCCACTGCCCCTCTACACTCACAAGTGGCATCAAGGCTTTGTTACACGGCGTTTGTTTGCTTGCTCTTTGTGTGGGTGATGTCAACTTTGGATGTGAGAAAGTTTGATTGCAATGGTGACTTCCGGTTATGGCAAGTAAATATACATTCAGTTTGGTTGACAAGGAATTGGACACGGGGCTGGAAGATGGTGAGAAAAATATGGAAAATGATGAGATTAAGAAGCTAGATAAGAAGGCATTGACAGTTCTCCATTTGAATCTTGCTGATAATGTGTTGAAGCAAGTTTGTGGGGGGGGGGGGGGGGGGTTGCTTTGTTATTGTGGAAGAAAAGGGAAGCGCTCTATTTGGACCACTGTCCAGCAAATTCTACCTCATGATGCACTTGTTTACGATGCGTACGAAAAAAGGTACTCATATCAAGAAATATATTGATGAGTTCAGTAAGTCGGTGTTTGACTATCAAAATACAGGTAGCTCTATGGACAATGAACATTTGGCAATTTGTTCTTGTGTTCACTCCTAGAGTCATATGATATGATGGCATTACAGACAAAATCCTTTATGGTAAGGAATCAATCTCGATGGATGATGCTATTTCTATTCACTTATCAAAGGACTTGTTAAGGAAAACTCGCATGGAGAGTCGTAGTGAAGGTGAAGGACATGGTGTGACATGTAAGAGGTCCTTTGAGCATGGTTGTGGTGGTAAAGCTGCTCCTATTAGTAGTAATTGGAAATCCAAGGGACGTTCACAGTCATGTTCCAACAAGAAAAATTGATGCCACTATTGTAAGGAGGAGGGCCATATCAGATAGGATTGTTCTAAATTAAAAACATAAAAAGGACAAGGAAAATAATACCAATGAGAATGAATCTTATTCTTCGAGTAATGTGGCAAGTACACATGAAGATGATGGATGTTCTGGTGAGTTACTTGTGGTCGATGCGGATTGTTTATCAGTTGGGTAGTGTGCTTTTAGCATTTCTTCTATGTGTGACATGAGTTTCAACACTGGTTGGGTTCTTGATTCAGCTTGTTTCCATCATATGTGTTCATACAAAGAGTGGTTTGCCAGCTATGAGCCATTGAATGATGATTAGGTTTTCATGGGCAACGACACAAAGTGCAGTGTTGTCATTATTGGCACAATCAGATTCTGAATTTTTGATTGTATGATGTGCACTCAAGATGTTCGTCATGTGGTTAGGCTAAAGAAAAATTTGATACCATTCAAGACACTTGACAGAAAAGGCTATAAGTTTGTGAGTCATAGCTTTCAGATCAAAGTGTTTAGGGACTCCTTGTGTGTGATGAAGGCCCTCACTACTCCTGAATCCAGATAAATATGAGTTGTATTTCTTGTAGGGCGGCTTGCTTACTGGGTCTGCCTTGCTGGCTTCAAGCTCCTGCATGGATGATAGAACCATGACTACTTTGTGGCACATGTGACAGGGTGGTATGGCAGAGTTGAGTCGTCGTGGTCCGCTGAACAATTAGAAGACAAGAAATTTGTAGTTTTGTGAGCATTGCATCTTTGGCAAGCAAACACACCTGAGGTTCAGTAATTTTGTGCACATGACGAGGGACATTATTGAGTATCTGCACACCGATTTGTGGGGTGAAGCACCAGTTAAATCAATCAGAGGAGGAAAATGTTTGCTTATCGTTGTTGATGATTTCAGTAGAAAGGTTTGGGTCTACACCCTAAAGTCTAAGGATGAGATAATTTTCGTGTTTTCGCTAGTGGAAGTCTAAGCTGGAAATTCAGACAGGAAAAAGCTCAAATATTTGAGATCAGACAAGGGTACAGAGATCCGCTCAGGAGAGTTTGAGACATTTTGTCGGGACGCCACCACTACTAGACAATACACCACAGTTTGTACTCCACAATAGAAGGAGTAGAAGAACTATGAACATAACACTGCTAGAGAGGACCCGTTGCAAACTCTCCCATGCTAGGGTTGGAAGATGGCTTATGTTTCACGAATGGCGTTCTCGATGCTCCTCTGTTGGGAATCTGGTGAGGATCCCTTTAAATTAGTTGGTTGGTTGGACCTCCCGGAGCCGTTGTCACTTGGTACAAGCACTGGTACGAGCATGTGCGCTCGTACCAGACTCCACCTTGTGCTTTGGTGACTTGGCTACGCCTCCAATTCCTTCCTCCCTTCTCCCACAAGCCCTTATTCCTTCTAAGTGATGATTTTCATCCATGTTTGGCCTCTTTTCCCAGGGAAACAAAACAAATAAAGGATTTCATGATCTCTGGTATTCATTAGTCATTAGTGGCAATCTCAAAGTGATTTTCTCAGAAAATATAAGACTATATGGTTTAAACAATGGTGTGATGAGCTTAAAAGTATCACTCATTAGGCACACGTGCATAGCATCGATGACGACACAAATCCATCAACAATAGTAGGCATTAGCAGCACAAATCACTAATGGTTCCTACCATGCAGATTCTCAACGACAGCGGTCGATTCACCAACATGCAAGGATGATCGCCAGGGCCTCGATATTCGTGTCTCCCGTTGATGAGGAAAGTATCTTCTGGCACGCAAAATCGCCCCCAAGCATCCTGTCATAAAATTCACTATCCAACTGAGCTCTCTACCATTCGCTTCTCCTTGCTCTTACTTCTACCCATTACTCAAACGTACCTATCGGGAATGATACCCGTACCACACGCCATCTCCACATATTTTCAATAAACTATCTAACCCCATGTTGCTCTCTGTATCGCCGCATTTTGTATCACGTTCTCAACCTAGATACTTACCTATTTCCAGCAGTACTCTCTTTAGTTCCCCAAAAACCTTGGATGAGACAATGAGGGACAGATGCGCAATAGACTGGAGGTGAATACTTGTAGGAGAGGGCAAGGACAAGTGGATCGAGCGCACCGCTAGTGGTTAGGAAGCGATGGCAGACTGCCTGCCGGAATGCATCGCTCGTCCCCTCGGCTCTTACTCACATGTGAAGCACCAAGAAGACATGGACGGGCTCTGCCGCTGAAAAAGTGAACTAGCTGGAGAAAGACAAAGTGGCTAATTCCACAAACATCATGGAGCCACTCCCGAACCCACAATCGAAAGCCAACGATTCCTGCACCGGATTCTGCCATGTGTAATTTCTAGAAGATTCCATGCATTTTCATAAGCACAACACATAATATGCACAAACCCAACACAGAGAGACTTCTTATTTGTTCTAGACTCATCCATACTTTAGGCTATGTCAGTAGCTTCTTTTTTTTTTGCCAGGAACTGAAGGGCTTTATTGAAACCACCCCCGGGGGGAAGGGGGGGGGGGGGTGGGGGGGGCGCTCCTTCACCTCCAGTGTGGATGCATGTTTTGCACATAGGTGGGCCGAGACGTTGGCATGACTTTTTACATGATGAATAACAAAAGAATTAAAACTAGACGCTAGCCCTTCAATATCTAATAACACTGGTGCTATCAGCGAGCGCGAAGAATGAAGAATGATACGAGTTCCATAGAGTAACGACCTCCAAATTGTCATTCTCCATCTTCACCCGTGCAAAGCCACGGAGCTTTACAAAGACCACACCTTCACCAAGAGCGAGCGCCTCCGCAACAAGTAGGTCAGTAACACCCTAAACATGGCTTACACCAGGCACCCAGATATGCGGCGGACGATCTTGCAACGCCCCCTACACCCAGCCTAACATCCATGGAAATCCCTGCATCGGTATTGATCTTGCAATCAACGTCAGGGGGTCTCCATCCATGATCTGGCAGAATCCTCGCCTGATCTCGAGGTAGTTCCAGCAGCGACAAAGCCTCTCTGGCCATCTCTTCATCGAATGCACCAGATCTAAACTTGCTCTATCATGAGTTACGTTGTTCCTGGGCGTCCAGATTGCCCACATCACGGCGATAATTTTTGCTTGATCTGCGTCATCAAATCTTGGGTCACATAGAACGTCCCTAGACCAAGCGGTAGCTAGGGTTGGGACTCGGGTATGCACTGCTGGACTGGTACATACGGCGTAACACTGTAGCAAGCGGCCGCCGCCCTAGATGTATGTCGGTCCGCTAACGTCTGCATGATGAGAGCGAGAGCGAGTACCATAATCGCACTGCTCCGGTTGTTAAGTACTGCAATGAACAGTGCCATGCATGGCCGCAAGATCATGTATGCACTCCAATGAATGAATGGATCAGTCGATGCATGCATGGGCTTATCTAGCCGCAGGCACGTACGGACAATACGTTTGATCGATCCAGTGTTTGGCTACCTGCATTTGCAGGCGAGGCGCATAACGCCGGTGCGTCAGACTGCTCATGCCCCTTCTTTCCTGCGTGCTGTGATGTAATTTACCACGATCTGGATCTATCGATGAGTGCTACAGTCGCCTGCAACGCCTAGCTTATTAGCTTAGGCTACATGCATGCACGTATGGTCCAGCTCCTCCATCCTACAGACAGCGCGCGTACGTACGTGACCTAACGCAAAGCCAGACCCAATTTCCGTGTCAGAACGTGGACAACACAGTATGCCCATGACTTTGGTGGCTGGCCATCGATCGTCTTATACATATCTGCAGCCTTGCTTTTCGATCGTATGGTCAGTTTCATCTTAGTTAAATAATTTTGTTCGATTTTGCGACGACTTCTTAATTAATCGGCGTGTTATGGTACCAGTACAATGCAAGTCCAGCGCTCACCGTTTTCACCTAAATCATGCTTATTTTGAGTTCAGTCGCTGACCTAATTATGACGCTAGCGCGTCGTCTATGTGATGATGACACCACAGTACAATTAATTAACTACTCTTCCCGTTTGATTTGATCTGATTAGCATCTTGTGATGCTCCTTTCGTTTTGTCGGCTTGTCCCTTTCTCTTTTGAGCGCAAATTACGGTCGCTTTGATGTTTGGCACTACGTACATTCTGGATTCTTCTGTGACTGTATGCCAATGTCCACGCTTAGCTTCAAGAGCAAAAAACAAGGGAAGTCTCCTCATGATCAGTTCCATTTATGAGCATCCAGAGAGAACAAATTGTTCTGGAATGAATGAAATGATCTTTCTCAGAAATACTTAAATAATCAAGCACTCTAGTGTTAGTTAACTGTTGAACCTTAGCTACGCAAGTGCAAGAGGCATCCATCGGCCTCTATATATAGCTACCTAGGCTTTGAGAGAGAACCATCAAAAGATTGTAATGGATCATCAATTGAGACACTAAACCTTCCGAATCAAACCATCTGTCTCCTAACCAACTGCATGCTAGTACAAGTGTAGAATCTAGTTACTGTTTTAACATTCCATTCATAGCACCTCTCAGAACAGCGATATAGTACTTATCCTCGGTTTGCTGCTAATTCAATCGAGAGCTCGATAGATGAGGCTGACGTCTTGTAAATGCTTGGTGATGCTTTGTTCAATCGCCTTCATATGGACTTGTCAAATTCCTAACTGCGCAACCGGGATGACGTGCGAAGAAGATCATCTAGGGATGTAAATGGCATATAAACAGTGCCCGCAAGTCCCATTTAGTTAGCTTTAGGTAGCTCGTAAGTTCATTTTCTCCGGAAAAAAACTTCATTAAACTGTTAGACCATAAGTGGGCTTAATTGAGATTAAACGGGACCCGATTTACATCCCTACAGATCATCACAGGATGCCCATATAGGGATGCAAGCTACGGAAAGTGCAAATGGAGGCCAGGCTCCATGGAGCCCAGTACTCAAATATCCATATTATGCATTGCAAAATAATATGAAGAAAATTGTGTATACACATTGTGTGACTTTTTATAGTAATATGCTTTCACACATGGCGTACAAAAAAAAGACAAATACATACATGAAAATGGGCCGATTTTTTGTGTTGTTCGGCTGGATTTTTTGGAGCCTACAAACCACAATATTTTTGAACGATAATTTACAGATCCTTATAAGTCTTCAAATAATTGTTTAAAAAAATTAACTTGGAATATCTTTTTCAAGTTTTTTGAAATCAAGAGCTCTGCGAAGCAGCTTGTCTCCCAGAACTTCACACTCTGCAAACTACTTCTACTGCTAGCACAAAACACCCTGATGGCATCAAACATAGTAACGGGTATCTTTGATTTGTAGGATTTCAAAAACACTGAAATAAAAAAATGTAGAAATAGGACAGGATTGCATGTGCAAAACAGGGTCTTGTGAAAGCACCAGAATTTACAGAGTTAGATGTTTGATTCACAAACATAGGGAAAAAAACTGGAATCTTCAAAAGTATAGTCCAATGAAGATGCAAACATATGCAAATGTTGGATTAAGTTAATACTATACTAGTTGTGACCTTTATCTTGGTCTTTGTGCATAGGAATGTAAAAAAGAGGAGTGGATTGTAAAATTCTTTTGTTTCCCCCATGAACTCAAACCAAAGAGATAATTCCTACGTTTTTATTATGGTTCATTCCTTTGAATCTAATGCATGAATAATGTAGCCATAGGAAATTCCCATTTCTATATTCTTTTGCATTTTTCCTATGAATTAAAGAAGAACTTAGTTTTATTGATCCAACGAAGGATGTGGGGGACGCCCCTTTACATTCCTATTGCCATATAGTATCGAACATCTATATATTGTCTCTGTTCCGAAATAAATGGCATTGTCCTATAGAATGCAATCAAATTTCACTAATTTTGTTTATCCATATATAAAGAGAAAACTGAGGTTGCACAAATTAGAAAAGTAAATCTGCTAAGATATTAAGCTCCCTAGATTTGGAACATCCTAGTGCGTCGAGGGTTGCGGGGTCGCAATGGTCCCGCGAGTGTGTGTCGCTGAGTGAGAGTAAGGCACATCTAGCCGTAATGGGCCAGCCGGTTTTCCCATTTTTGAGATACTATGGCCTAGTTTTTGTTTTTTATTCTGTTTTTTCTACTATTTTAAATCATTTTCTTTTGGGTTTTCCCTTGTTTTTTCCTGTTTGCTTTTGCTTTTTTGTCTTTTCTTCTCTTTTTATTTTTTTCACATTTTAATTCATACATCTTTAATAAAATCCATGAAGATTTGATAAAATATAATTTTTTAAAAATCAATGAACATTTTTTGATTTTATGCACATGACATTTAAAAATTGAACATTTTTCAAATTTGCAAACATTCTTTGAAATTTAGGAATATTTTTTATTCATGAACATTTTAAAAAAATCATGGTTTTTTTATTTGCAGCATTTTATAAATCCAAGGTTTAAAAAATATATGTGAAAATATTTTTATTTAACAAAATTTCTTAAATAAAAATAAAAATTGCTCTTTTCAGCAGTGGAGTGAGCCAGAAAAAAAACCCTAAGTGAATGAGGAGAGCTGAGCAACCGAGACTTTCATTGGCTGGCCCATGTGACAGTTATAATTGCAATTCCACAGATTCGGCGTGGAATAAGTGCTTCCAAAGGGCTCACATAACCACCACTGGCTGATACCGATGTCGAAACTTGTAACGACACCACAACCATGCATCGGGAAACTTCACTCTCCTACCAAGGCAAATACAGTCTGGAACAGCAGCCAAACACAATTTACAGATAGAAATACACTACTAGAACATAACTAAAACCCAAGACAACATAGGTAAAAACAAAAATAAAACAAACGACAACAATAACCTGCTAGAGAAAAAAGAGGTAACCCCACGTGTGAAAAACGGCACGGTGAAGTATGCATTAGCCTCGAGTATTGAGTAAGCCCAATCGAAAACCCTTCGTCCCTCTACATGTGCATCGCCGTTGCATATACTAGATGATACCCCGCATGTTGTTGCTGGAATATTTTGCAACACATTTTATTGTGGTTCGTTATATGAAACATGGATATTCAAAGTAATAACATAAAAAGTTAAAACCAAAAAATACATATGATTTAATATGTTTGATTACTATATTTGTAGAAATATTTATTATATTATAATAGAATGAAAATTCTCATATATGCTTGCATGTTGAGATGGGTCTTTTTTCATGCATGTTTCATGATGAAGTGGCATGTTTTCATGTTGAGGGACATATGATAATGGGGGTGGGCCTTTTCTCATGCATGTTGTGTGATGATGTGGCATGTTTGTATGTTGAGAGAAATAGTTAGTGGGGCTAGCTATTTAGATATAGAAGATTCTAGACCTTTTTATGAAATCGCTAATTAAGCAGTACCCCTTGCAAAGGTCACTCCCACCTTTTTCAAGTTGCAACAAGTGGCGCACTACATGGGCCACTTGTCGCAATGTGTGAGTTTTCACTTTTTTCGTAGATTTTTATCTCTTAAACCATGTGTACAAATCACAAACCATTTTCACCATTGGATTCTCGCATTGATATCTTCGAAACTAGATCTCATGTTAATAGGTTCGATGAACTTTTTCTCATGAAAAAACAGAAAAATCGAAAGGAAAAAAGCCAAGCCGGAAGCACAATTTTTTCCTACTTTTTTTCCCTTTTTCGAGAGGCACAACCATGCTTCTCGTGGAAGAAAATCTGTGCCTCCACGAGAAGCAAATATGTGCTTCTCGTGAAAGAAAAAGAATGTGTTTTTCGTTTCCGAGAGCCACACTATGTCCCTGGCGGAAGCAATACCGTGCCTCCACGAGAATCAAATCTATGGCTCTAGTGAAACTTTTCCAAGAGGCACAACTGTATCTGTCATGAAGCAAACATGTGCCTACACGAGAAGCAAATATATGCCTCTCACGACAGAAAAACATGTTTTTTTTTTCCTTTTTGAGAGGCACAGCCACGAAGCAAACCTGTGCCTCCCCATCGTTTTTCCATTGGTGCCTCCATAAGAAGCAAATCTATGCGTCTCACAGAAGGAAAAAAATGCGTTTATTTTTCTTTTTTGAGAGGAACAGCCACGAGAAACAAATTTGTGCCACTCGCGGAAGAAAAAAACGTGTACTTGCGAAAAAGAAATCAAAAAAATTATTAGTCCAAAATCTATGGTTGACTGGGCAAAAACCAAAACCCTAAAAAATCATCTAAAACACGTACAAAAATAAAAATAAAATAAAATCCTGAAAAAGCGCACAAAACGCGACACATGACGACGGCTGAGAAAGTGCCAAGCGTCGCGGTCCCAGTCCACTCAAAGTGACACTTGAGGGGCTGCCAATCCGGCGGACCTGCGAAGCATTGTACAAGTACGTGATGGTCTGGGGATTGAGTCCTTCGGCCTCCTATTGTTTTTCGGCTGAGCTCGCTCTTTATATATTTTTCTAGGCAGCTCTTTATATGTGGGCCTTTGTTTTATCCTTCTGCCTCCTATTATTATTTTTCTGCAAATGTTATTTGGCGTCTTCAGCGCCATTTATAGTACTTCCAGGGAGCTCCTGTTCGACGCTCGCTGCGTCAAACAGTGGAGCAATCGCACAGGCGCGCTCCCCTGTTGGCCAGCCCATATAGCAAGCGATGCACTGTAGCTAGCCGGGTCACTGCAGAGAGTAGGCTACTGTAGCAGACGGGCTTTGTATGTCCAGTGTCCTCTAGCAACCGACTTTTGGTGGTTTAAAAATTTCAAGCTTTTTTTGTAAAACGAATACTTTTTTGAGAACGCAAACAATTTTAGAAATTTCCGAACATTTTTTGAAATTCCTTCATTTTTTCAAATTGGGAACTTTTTTGAGACCTAGAAACATTTTTTTAAATCCAAACTTTTTATTAAAAAGTGAACATTTTTTGAAACTCCTGAACAAAAATTGAAACACGAACATATTCTTGGAATTTGCGAACAATTCTTTAAATGGAAACATTTTTTGAAACTCCCAAAAAAATTAAAAGCATGAACATTTTTTGGAAATTGGCGAACAAATTTTGAAAATGGGAATTTTTTTTGAAACTCCTAAACACAATTTGAAAAGTTGAACATTTTTTGAACTTATGGATTTGTTTTTGAAAAGCAAACACTTTTTTTATAATATGCGAACATTTTTTTGTATTTGTGAACAAATATTAATAACAAGAACATTTTTTGAACTTCTAAAACATTTTTAGAATTTTAAAAAAGAATTTGAAATTCTGAAGAACGCAAAGAAAATAAAAAAAGAAGAAAAAGGAATTGAAAAATGAGATAAACAAACAGAAAAATGAAGAAAGAAAAAGAAAAAAGAAACAGGAAAAAGAAAAAGAAAGAGAAAAAAGTAGTGAAAAAAAGGTTCAAGAAGCTTCTAGAAGGTTCGCAAAACCGGTCAGGAACCTTCCAGAATGTTCCCAAAACCGGACACTATAGCACGTGCGAAATCGCGTAATTGGGCTGGCCCGTCTTGATCGCTAGCTCGCTCGCCTCTGTGCGAAGCAGCGGCAACTTGACGCAACGAGCGTCCGTTAGGATTTTCCGTATTTCCACGCATATTGGAGCATACCCCCTTCCATATTGGGCTCAGCCCATTTAGGTTTTTTTTCTCGTTCGCAGAACTCGCGCTAGTTTTCCTAGTTGAGCGATCCATGTTTGTTTTATCCCACCGGTTTTCGCCTAGATTTTTCTAGAACGAATTTTGTACAGTATGTTTGTTTTCCCTTCACTTTCTCTTTAGCTTTTTTTTATTTTATTTAAAAAATCGTGAAAAAAATTCAAAATTGATTAATATTTTTTCAAAATCAATTAACTTTTTTCCAAAATCAATTAACTTTTTTCAAATTTGTATACTTTTCTCAAAATTGATCGAATTTAAAAAAAATCGGGAATATTTTCAAATTTGATGATTTAAAAAAAATATGAACTTTTCCAAATTTGTGATTTTTAAAACAAATGAACTTTAAATAAAATCATGAACTTTTCTCAAATTTGATGAACTTTTTTTCAAAATTGATGAACTGCTTCAAATACTTGAATTTTTTGTACAAAATTCGTGAACTTTTTCCTCAAACACTGATTTTTTTGTCTACTTTTCTCGGGTTTTTTTTCAACTTTTTGAGTTTTTTCTATAAGTCAATGGTGGATGACTCTACCGTCGAAATGGGACGAACTAGGTGCGCCTGGGCGAGCGATCGGTCGCACGCCTGATGGGCTGACCCATTTACGCATAGGTGTGGGAGCCAGATCCCTTAACCGGGGCAGAAGGCGCCGGTTAGGAGGACTCTTATTTTACGATGAGCTCTCTCTTTATATGTGGGCTTGTTGTTGTTCTTTGCTCTTTGTGGGCCTGTTGGTAATGAAAGGAAAGGGAAAGAGACGAATTGTAGTAACTGTTAGAACGGGAACAACTATGTGTAGTTTTTGTGACCAGTTTGTCATATTTTTCAAAAAAATAAATTCATTTTAATTTTTTGGACAATAAAATACTATAGTTTAAAAAACCGGGTTTTCCAACCCATTCAAAACAAAAGAGTTTTTCCAACCTATCCAAAACAGAAGATGTCTATAAAGAAAACCTTGGCATGAAGTAACTAATCACTTGAGAAACGAAAAAGGATAAAAGGAAGGCCTGGTCGCTGGTGAGATTTGGGTCAGGTCATTAGCCACAACCAAGCTATGAGGCATCGAGCGCATGTAGCCATGCCATACGAGTGGGTGAAAAACCCTAGAGGCTAGCCGGTTAGAGCACTGTGGCAGCGGCCGCGGTGGCAAGTAAGCTGACCATAGTAGGCGGCATGCAGCAAGCAAGTGAACCACAACAATTCAATAGCAGAAAACTTTGGTTGGTCCTACCTTAAAAAAAATCGACCTCCGTCACTGGCCCTCGGTGTTGCATATAACCCAAACCTTTTTATAGTGGCATTAACGCAACCTTGAAAAAAACAAATTAGATAAATCAATTAATTGTGATAGATCATAATAAGAACCTAAGGGCTCTGCCAATGTATCGTCTCTTAGCACATAGTCATAGGAGGTATAAAAACTTCCCAATGCATCTCTAGTGAAGGAAATATGCCCTAGAGGCAATAATAAAGTTATTATTTATTTCCTTATTTCATGATTATTCGTGCTAGAATTGTATTAACCAGAAACTTAGTACATGTGTGAATACATAGACAAATAGAGTGTCACTAGTATGCCTCTACTTGACTAGCTCGTTGAATCAAAGATGGTTAAGTTTCCTAGCCATAGACATGAGTTGTCATTTGATTAACGGGATCACATAGTTAGAGAATGATGTGATTGACTTGACCCATTCTGTTAGCTTAGCATTTGATCGTTTAGTATATTGCTAGTGCTTTCTTCATGACTTATACATGTTCCTATGACTATGAGATTATGCAACTCCCGAATACCGGAGGAACACTTTGTGTGCTACCAAACGTCACAACGTAACTGGGTGATTATAAAGGTGCTCTACAGGTGTCTCCGACGGTACTTGTTGGGTTGGCATAGATCGAGATTAGGATTTGTCACTCCGATTGTCGGAGAGGTATCTCTAGGCCCTCTCGGTAATGCACATCACTATAAGCCTTGCAAGCAATACAACTAATGAGTTAGTTGCGGGATGATGCATTACAGAACGAGTAAAGAGACTTGCCAGTAACGAAATTGAACTAGGTATTGAGATACCGACGATCGAATCTCGGGCAAGTAACATACCGATGACAAAGGGAACAACGTATGTTGTTATGCGGTTTGACCGATAAAGATCTTCGTAGAATATGTAGGAGCCAATATGAGCATCCAGGTTCCGCTATTGGTTATTGACCGGAGATGAGTCTCGGTCATGTCTACATAGTTCTCGAACCCGTACGGTCCGCATGCTTAACGTTCGGTGACGATCGGTAATATGAGTTTATGTGTTTTAATGTACCGAAGGTAGTTCGGAGTCCCGGATGAGATCAGGGACATGACGTGGAGTCTCAAAATGGCCGAGACGTAAAGATCGATATATTGGACGACTATATTCGGACTTCGGAAAGGTTCCGAGTGATTCGGGTATTTTTCGGAGTACCGAAGAGTTACGGGAATTTGCCGGGGAGTATATGGGCCTTATTGGGTTTTAGGGGAAAGAGAGAGGGGAGGCTGCGCGCCCCCCCAAGGCTTAGTCCAAAGTGGACTAGGGGGAGGGGCGGCGCCCCCTCCTTCATTCTCTTCTCTTTTCCCTTTCCTTCTCTCCTACTCCTACTACTTGGAAGGGCTCCTAGTTCTACTAGGAAAAGGGGAATCCTACTCCCGATGGTAGTAGGACTCCCCTAGGGCGCGCCATATAGAGCCCGGCCCTCCCCCTTCTCCACTCCTTTATATACGGGGAGGGGGGCACCCCTTGGAGACACAACAATTGATCATTGATCTCTTAGCCGTGTGCAGTGCTCCCCTCCACCATAATCCACCTTGGTCATATCGTAGCGGTGCTTAGGCGAAGCCCTGCGTCGGTAGCTTCATCAACACCATCACCATGCCGTCGTGCTGACGAAGCTCTTCCCCGAAGCTCTACTGGATCGTGAGTTCGTGGGACGTCACCGAGCTGAACGTGTGCTGAACGCGGAGGTGCCGTACGTTCGGTACTGAGGATCGGTCGATCGTGAAGACGTACGACTACATCAACCGCATTTTCATAATGCTTTCGCTTACGGTCTATGAGGGTACGTAGAAGACACTCTCCCCTCTCGTTGCTATGCATCACCATTATCTTGCGTGTGTGTAGGAAATTTTTGAAATTACTACGTTCCCCAACAGTGGCATCCGAGCCAGGTTTATGCGTAGATGTTATATGCACGAGTAGAACACAAGTGAGTTGTGGGCGATACAAGTCATACTGCTTACCAGCATGTCATACTTTGGTTCGGCGGTATTGTTGGATGAAGCGGCCCGGACCGACATTACGCGTATGCTTACGCGAGACTGGTTCTACCGACGTGCTTTGCACACAGGTGGCTGGCGGGTGTCAGTTTCTCCAACTTTAGTTGAACCGAGTGTGACTACGCCCGGTCCTTGAGAAGGTTAAAACAACACTAACTTGACGAACTATCGTTGTGGTTTTGATGCGTAGGTAAGAACGGTTCTTGCTCAGCCCGTAGCAGCCACGTAAAACTTGCAACAACAAAGTAGAGGACGTCTAACTTGTTTTTGCAGGGCATGTTGTTATGTGATATGGTCAAGACATGATGCTATATTTTATTGTATGAGATGATCATGTTTTGTAACGGAGTTATCGGCAACTGGCAGGAGCCATATGGTTGTCGCTTTATTGTATGAAATGCAATCGCCCTGTAATTGCTTTACTTTATCACTAAGTGGTAGCGATAGTCGTAGAAGCAATAGTTGGCGAGATGACAACGATGCTACGATGGAGATCAAGGTGTCGCGCCGGTGACGATGGTGATCATGACGGTGCTTTGGAGATGGAGATCAAAGGCACAAGATGATGATGGCCATATCATGTCACTTATATTGATTTCATGCGATGTTTATCCTTTATGCATGTTATTCTGCTTTGATCGATGGTAGAATTATAAGATGATCTCTCACTAAATTTCAAGGTAAAAGTGTTCTCCCTGAGTATGCACCGTTGCCAAAGTTCGTCGTGCCGAGACACCACGTGATGATCGGGTGTGATAAGCTCAACGTTCATCTACAACGGGTGTAAGACAGTTTTACACACGCAGAATACTCGGGTTAAACTTGACGAGCCTAGCATATGCAGATATGGCCTCAGAACACTGAGACCGAAAGGTCGAGCGTGAATCATATAGTAGATATGATCAACATAGTGATGTTCACCATTGAAAACTACTCCATCTCACGTGATGATCGGACATGGTTTAGTTGATTTGGATCACGTGATCACTTAGATGATTAGAGGGATGTCTATCTAAGTGGGAGTTCTTAAGTAATATGATTAATTGAACTTAAATTTATCATGAACTTAGCCCTGTTAGTATTAGCATATCTATGTTGTAGATCAATAGCTCGCGTTTAGCTCCCCTGTTTAATTTTTGATATGTTCCTAGAGAAAACTAAGTTGAAAGATGTTAGTAGCAATGATGCGGATTGGATCCTGATCTGAGGATTATCCTCATTGCTGCGCAGAAGAATTATGTCCTTGATGCACCGCTAGGTGACAGACCGATTGCAGGAGCAAATGCAGACGTTATTAACGTTTAGCAAGCTCGATATGATGACTACTTGATAGTTTAGTGCACCATGCTTTACGGCTTAGAATCGGGGCTTCAAATACGTTTTGAACGCCATGGAGCATATGAGATGTTCCAAGAGTTGAAATTAGTATTTCAGACTCATGCCCATGTCGAAAGGTATGAGACCTTTGACAAGCACTTTGCCTACAAGATGGAGGAGAATTGCTCAGCTAGTGAGCATGTGCTCAGAATGTCTGAGTACTACAATCACTTGAATCAAGTGGGAGGTAATCTTCCAGATAAGATAGTGATTGACAGAGTTCTCTAGTCACTATCACCGAGTTACTAGAACTTTGTGATGAACTATAATATGCAAGGGATAACGGAAACGATTCCCAAGCTCTTCGTGATGCTGAAATCGACGAAGGTAGAAATCAAGAAAAACATCAAGTGTTGATGGTTGACAATACCACTAGTTTCAAGAAAAGGGCAAAGGGAAGAAGGGGAACTTCAAGAAGAACGGCAAGCGAGTTGCTGCTCAAGTGAAGAAGCCCAAGTCTGGACCTAAGCCTGAGACTAAGTGCTTCTACTGCAAAGGGACTGGTCACTAGAAGTGGAACTGCCCTACATACTTGGCGGATAAGAAGGATGGCATAGTGAACAAAGGTATATTTGATATACATGTTATTGATGTGTACTTTACTAGTGTTTATAGCAACCCCTCAGTATTTGATACTAGTTCAGTTGCTAAGATTAGTAACTCGAAACGGGAGTTGCAGAATGAACAGAGACTAGTTAAGGGTGAAGTGATGATGTGTGTTGGAAGTGGTTCCAAAATAGATATGATCATCATCGCACACTCCCTATACTTTCGGGATTAGTGTTGAACCTAAATAAGTGTTATTTGGTGTTTGCGTTGAGCATGAATATGATTTGATCATGTTTATTGCAATACGGTTATTCATTTAAGTTAGATAATAATTGTTGTTCTGTTTACATGAATAAAACCTTCTATGGTCATACACCCAATGAAAATGGTTTGTTGGATCTCGATAGTAGTGATACACATATTTATAATATTGAAGCCAAAAGATGCAGAGTTGATAATGATAGTGCAACATATTTGTGGCATTGCCGTTTGGGTCATATTGGTGTAAAGCGCATGAAGAAACTCCATTCCGATGGACTTTTGGAATCACTTGATTATGAATCACTTGGTACTTGCGAACCATGCCTCGTGGGCAAGATGACTAAAACTCCGTTCTCCGGAACAATGGAGCGAGCAACAGATTTGTTGGAAATCATACATACTGATGTATGTGGTCCGATGAATATTGAGGCTCGCGGCGGGTATCGTTATTTTCTCACCTTCACAGATGATTTGAGCAGATATGGGTATATCTACTTGATGAAACATAAGTCTGAAACATTTGAAAAGTTCAAAGAATTTTAGAGTGAAGCGGAAAATCATCGTAACAAGAAAATAAAGTTTCTACGATCTGATCGTGGAGGAGAATATTTGAGTTACGAGTTTGGTCTTCATTTGAAACAATGTGGAATAGTTTCGCAACTCACGCCACCTGGAACACCGCAGCGTAATGGTGTGTCCCAACATCATAACCGTACTTTATTAGATATGGTGCAACCTATGATGTCTCTTACCGATTTACCACTATCGTTTTGGGGTTATGCATTAGAGACAGCCGCATTCACGTTAAATAGGGCACCATCTAAATCCGTTGAGACGACACCGTATGAACTATGGTTTGGCAAGAAACCAAAGCTGTCGTTTCTTAAAGTTTGGGGTTGCGATGCTTCCGTGAAAAAGTTTCATACTGATAAGCTCAAACCCAAATCGGAGAAATGTGTCTTCATAGGATACCCAAAGGAGAAAGTTGGGTACACCTTCTATCACAGATCTGAAGGCAAGACATTCATTGCTAAGAATGAATCCTTTCTAGAGAAGAAGTTTCTCTCGAAAGAAGTGAGTGGGAGGAAAGTAGAACTTGATGAGGTAACTGTACCTGCTCCCTTATTGGAAAGTAGTTCATCACAGAAATCTGTTCCTGTGACTCCTACACCAATTAGTGAGGAAGCTAATGATGATGATCATGTAACTTCAGATCAAGTTACTACCGAACCTCGTAGGTCAACCAGAGTGAGATCCGCACCAGAGTGGTATGGTAATCCTGTTCTGGAGGTCATGTTACTTGACCATGACGAACCTACAAACTATGAGGAAGCGATGATGAGCCCAGATTCCGCGAAATGGCTTGAGGCCATGAAATCTAAGATGGGATCCATGTATGAGAACAAAGTGTGGACTTTGGTTGACTTGCCCGATGATCGGCAAGCCATAGAAAATAAATGGATCTTCAAGAGGAAGACGGACGCTGATAGTAGTGTTACTATCTACAAAACTAGACTTGTTGAAAAAGGTTTTGACAAAGTTCAAGGTGTTGACTACGATGAGATTTTCTCACTCGTAGTGATGCTTAAGTCTGTCCGAATCATGTTAGCAAATTGCCACATTTTATGAAATCTGGCAAATGGATGTCAAAACTACATTCCTTAATGGATTTCTTAAAGAAGAGTTGTATATGATGCAACCAGAAGGTTTTGTCGATCCTAAAGGTGCTAACAAAATGTGCAAGCTCCAGCGATCCATCTATGGACTAGTGCAAGCATCTCGGAGTTGGAATATACTCTTTGATGAGTTGATCAAAGCATATAGTTTTATACAGACTTGCGGTGAAGCCTGTATTTACAAGAAAGTGAGTGGGAGCACTGCAGCTTTTCTGATAAGTATATGTGAATGACATATTATTGATTGGAAATAATGTAGAATTTTCTGGAAAGCACAATGGAGTATTTGAAAGGAGTTTTTCAAAGAAAGACCTCGGTGAAGCTGTTTACATATTGAGCACCAAGATCTATAGAGATAGATCAAGAAGCTTGATAAGTTTTTTTTCAATGAGTACATACCTTGACAAGATTTTGAAGTAGTTCAAAATGGAACAATCAAAGAAATAGTTCTTGTCTGTGTTGCAAGGTGTGAAATTGAGTAAGACTCAAAGCCCGACCACGGCAGAAGATAGAAAGAGAATGAAAGTCATTCCCTATGCCTCCGCCATAGGTTCTATAAAGTATGCCATGCTGTGTACCAGATCTATTGTATACCCTACACTGAGTTTGGCAAGGGAATACAATAGTGATCTAGGAGTAGATCACTAGACAGCGGTCAAAATTATCCTTAGTGGAATAAGGATATGTTTCTCGATTATGGAGGTGACAAAAGGTTCGTCGTAAAGAGTTACGTCGATGCAAGCTTTGACACTGATCTGGATGACTCTAAGTATCGATCTAGATACATATTGAAAGTGGGAGCAATTAGCTAGAGTAGCTCCGTGCAGAGCATTGTTGACATAGAAATTTGCAAAATACATACGGATCTGAATATGGCAGACCCATTGACTAAACTTCTCTCACAAGAAAAACATGATCACAACCTTAGTACTCTTTGGGTGTTAAATCACATGGCGATGTGAACTAGATTATTGACTCTAGTGCAAGTGGGAGACTGAAGGAAATATGCCCTAGAGGCAATAATAAAGTTATTATTTATTTCCTTATTTCATGATTATTCATGCTAGAATTGTATTAACCGGAAACTTAGTACATGTATGAATACATAGACAAATAGAGTGTCACTAGTATGCCTCTACTTGACTAGCTCGTTGAATCAAAGATGGTTAAGTTTCCTAGCCATAGACATGAGTTGTCATTTGATTAACGGGATCACATCATTAGAGAATGATGTGATTGACTTGACCCATTCCGTTAGCTTAGCATTTGATCGTTTAGTATATTGCTATTGCTTTCTTCATGACTTATACATGTTCCTATGACTATGAGATTATGCAACTCCCGAATACCGGAGGAACACTTTGTGTGCTACCAAACGTCACAACGTAACTGGGTGATTATAAAGGTGCTCTATAGGTGTCTCCGGCGGTACTTGTTGGGTTGGCATAGATCGAGATTAGGATTTGTCACTCCGATTGTCGGAGAGGTATCTCTGGGTCCTCTTGGTAATGCACATCACTATAAGCCTTGCAAGCAATGCAACTAATGAGTTAGTTGCGGGATGATGCATTACGGAACGAGTAAAGAGACTTGCCAGTAACGAGATTGAACTAGGTATTGAGATACCGACGATCGAATCTCGGGCAAGTAACATACCGATGACAAAGGGAACAACGTATGTTGTTATGCGGTTTGACCGATAAAGATCTTCGTACAATATGTAGGAGCCAATATGAGCATCCAGGTTCCGCTATTGGTTATTGACCGGAGACGAGTCTCGGTCATGTCTACATAGTTCTCGAACCCGTAGGGTCCGCACGCTTAACGTTCGGTGACGATCGGTAATATGAGTTTATGTGTTTTGATGTACCGAAGGTAGTTCGGAGTCCCGGATGAGATCAGGGACATGACGAGGAGTCTCAAAATGGTCGAGACGTAAAGATCGATATATTGGACGACTATATTCGGACTTCGGAAAGGTTCCGAGTGATTCGGGTATTTTTCGGAGTACCGGAGAGTTACGAGAATTTGCCGGGGAGTATATGGGCCTTATTGGGTTTTAGGGGAAAGAGAGAGGGGAGGCTGTGCGCCCCCCCAAGGCTTAGTCCGAAGTGGACTAGGGGGAGGGGCGGCGCCCCCTCCTTCCTTCTCTTCTCTTTTCCCTTTCCTTCTCTCCTACTCCTACTACTTGGAAGGGCTCCTAGTTCTACTAGGAGAAGGGGAATCCTACTCCCGGTGGGAGTAGGACTGCCCTAGGGCGCGCCATAGAGAGGGCGGGCCCTCCCCCTCCTCCACTCCTTTATATACGGGGAGGGGGCACCCCTTGGAGACACAACAATTGATCATTGATCTCTTAGCCGTGTGCGGTGCTCCCCTCCACCATAATCCACCTCGGTCATATCGTAGCGGTGCTTAGGCGAAGCCCTACGTCGGTAGCTTCATCAACACCATCACCACGTCGTCGTGCTGACGAAGCTCTTCCCCGAAGCTCTACTGGATAGTGAGTTCGCAGGACGTCACCGAGCTGAACGTGTGCTGAACATGGAGGTGCCGTACGTTCGGTACTGAGGATCGGTCGATTGTGAAGACGTACGACTACATCAACCGCTTTGTCATAACGCTTCCGCTTACGGTCTACGAGGGTACGTAGACGACACTCTCCCCTCTCGTTGCTATGCATCACCATGATCTTGCGTGTGCATAGGAAATTTTTTGAAATTACTACGTTCCCCAACACTTAGGAGGTATAAAAACTTAAGAGACAATTACCACGATGCATTGTTTCTTAGGAGTTGTACCTAAAGTTAATGATTTGAGCCTAATGCATACATTTCTCTATGAACCACTTTAGCCTCTTGGCACCTATCTCTATCTGCTTCTCGTAGTGTACACCTGCATGAAAGAATGAACATTTTTCTTGTCAATGAGTATGACTATATCATATTGATATAAAAATACGGGTCAAAAGTAAATTTCTTGTAGCACCCACGATGATAAGTGCGCAAATAGACTTACCAATACATGCTCCATAGTCAAGACCAAAAATTGCATGACATGCTATGAGGTGGACATTGGACAATCATTGTGTGTAAACAACGCGCCAGGCCACTCACACGCCATTAAACAGAAAACCTTAACTTCTGAATGTTTATGAGTTAAAACCACAAGTAAGGCTCGGGCGAGGGGGGGGGGACTCAAGCGAACCCTAGCCACCGCCACCCTGCCTCATCTCCCTCATTTTGTCCCCACCACCGCCGGTGGAAGCTTGCGAGCAAAGCTCGTCACTTCCTTCTTTTGCAGGGAGGCCTTCAAGTAGAGTGTGTCCTTGTCCCTATGAAACATGTGTGATGGCAGAGCTGGTGCTAGGGTGGCAGCCCCAGACACTCTCGGCGGTGGCTGGGCCACCACGACTGTTGGGGCGGCATGGTGACTAGCCATGGAAACTGGTGGCAATAGTTTTGTTGTTGGTGGTGGCAGCGACAACGGCTTCACTGCTGTCACATCCTGCATAGTGCGCCTCCTCCCGCACACGGTAATGGCGGCATTTATGCTCTGCATCCTTATTGAAGGCATTGCTTTTGCAGATTCCTCAAACATGCTCTCCAAGATGAAAACCCATGATCCAACCTTTAACAACGGGATCCAGTGATTTCATGGGTGTCTTTCTCTTCTTGAAGGAGTGGCTGAAGGAAATATGCCCTAGAGGCAATAATAAAGTTGTTATTTTATATTTCCTTATTCATGATAAAGGTTTATTATTCATGCTATAATTGTATTGATCGGAAACCTTAATACATGTGTGAATACATAAACAAACAACGTGTCCCTAGTGAGCCTCTACTAGACTAGCTCGTCGATCAAAGATGGTTAAGGTTTCCTAAGAATGGACATGAGTTGTCATTTGATAATGGGATCACATCATTAGAAGAATGATGTGATGGACAAGACCCATCCGTTAGCTTAGCATAATGATCGTTCAAGTTTTATTGCTATTGCTTTCTTCATGTCAAATACATATTCTTTCGACTATGATATTATGCAACTCCCGGATACTAGAGGAATGCCTTGTGTGCTATCAAACGTCACAACGTAAATGGGTGATTATAAAGATGCTCTACAGGTATCTCCGAAGGTGTTTGTTGAGTTGGCATAGATCGAGATTAGGATTTGTCACTCCGAGTATCAGAGAGGTATCTCTGGGCCCTCTCGGTAATACACATCATAAGCTTGCAAGCAAATGACTAAGGAGTTAGTCACGAGGTGATGTATTACGGAACGAGTAAAGAGACTTGCCAGTAACGAGATTGAACTAGGTATGAAGATACCGACGATCGAATCTCGGGCAAGTAACATACCGATGGACAAAGGGAATTACGTATGTTGTCATAACGGTTCGACCGATAAAGATCTTCGTAGAATATGTAGGAGCCAATATGGGCATCTAGATTCCGCTATTGGTTATTGACCGGAGAGGTGTCTCGATCATGTCTACATAGTTATCAAACCTGTAGGGTCCGCAAGCTTAACATTCGATGACGATATAATATTATATGAGTTATGTGATTTGGTGACCGAATGTTGTTCGGAGTCCTGGATGAGATCACGGACATGAAGAGGAGTCTTGAAATGGTCGAGAGGTAGAGATTTATATATAGGACGATGGTATTCGAACACCGGAAGTGTTTCGGGGGGCACCGGGTACTTATCGGATCACCGAAAGGGGTTCCGGGCACCCCCGACAAAAAGATATGGGCCTTATGGGCCAAGAGGGAAACACACCAGCCACAAGGGGCTGGTGCGCCCCCATATGGTCCGGCCTAGGAGAAGGAAAGAGGGGAAGGGAAAGGAGAGTGGAATAGGATTCCCCCTTCCTTCCCTCTCCCCCCCTCTTTCCTTCCCCCTCCGACAAATATGGCTGGTGGCGCGACCAAGGGCAGGAGCCCAAGTAGGATTCGGACCTACTTGGGGCGCCCCTTGGCCTCTCCCCTATCCCTCCTACCTACATATATGAGGAGGGGGGCGCCTAGCACACAACAGACAATTGCCTAGCCGTGTGCGGCGCTCCCCCTCCACCGTTTCCTCCCCGGTCATATTTTCGTAGTGCTTAGGCGAAGCCCCGCGGAGATGACTTCACCATCACTATCACCACGCCGTCGTGTTGATGGAACTCATCTACTACCTCGACGTCTTGCTAGATCAAGAAGGCGAGGGACGTCACCGAGTTGAACGTGTGTAGAACGCGGAGGTGCCGTGCGTACGGTACTAGATCGGTTGGAGCGCGAAGAAAGTTCGACTACATCAACCACGTTGTAAAACGCTCCCGGTTACGGTCTATGAGGGTACGTAGACACACTCTCCCCCTCTCGTTGCTATGCATCTCCTTGATAGATCTTGCGTGTGCGTAGAATTTTTTTGTTTTCCATGCAACGATTCCCAACAGTGGCTTTCAGAGAAGTGGTTCAGTGTTGTCGTTGACACTGGTGTGTCAATTTTTGTTGGTTGCATGTCGTTTTTTGCTTCGACTATATTTGTCTTTACTTCTTCTCTTTATATGTTTTGGTTGTATGCATCCTCATTGTCTTGACTAGGTCTTGATTTATGTTGTTGTAGAGGCTATGTGTAACTAGTATCATAGTGAATTAATATATTATACTTTGTCAACAAAATCACAAGTTAGGAGACTGATGGTTAGAACCAGCCTAAATCATTCGGTTCAACCTACTCCCTCCGTCCGGTGAAGAGTGTACATTTGGCTTTGAAATTTGTCCACAAAAGAGTGTACTTCTATCTTCCCAATGCACTTTAAAGTGAAAAAAATGTTTCTCTCTCATCACACGGTAATCAAGACCAATAACATTCTACACATGGTCTCCTTATTTTCTACAGGGACTTACCTTATTGGGGGATGGGTAATTAAAGAGGAGAGAGATGGTGGCTTGCACCTTTCCAATGCATTTTTACTCCACTCCATAATTTGTCCTAAAATTTCTATATGTACACTTTTCACCGGATGGAGGGAGTAGTTGGTAGCGATTTTGGCCTTCCGTTGTTAGTGAATGCGTCCATTCGGAGAAGGCCACTATTGGTGTCATGAACGATTGGTTCACGGGGGCAACCAGACACGGACAACATGCAAATCTCTCCTTGGCCAGAATCGTCGAAGACTCAAGACCCAGGAATGGAACCTCCGGCAACGGTCGTGCTTCCTTACCTTCAAAGGCACCCCGACCAGGCTGTTCCATGTGTGGCGCGACAGCTCTACCCCATCAGGGCGATCGTGATGGCTCTACCCCATCAGGGCGCTAGCGACATGTTGCGAGCATGCGACTTGGGCAGTGAAGATGCGTCAGTGACCATAGATGATTTAGCAGTCCACCTGCCCACAAGGGTGACACATGCCGCAGTGCGTCGCGCCACCAAGCTGAAGTATCACCAAGGGCGGCAGTGATAAGACTAGGGTTCATTCTCGGAAGATAGAAGATGATGACACATTACTACGCAATTAATACGCTCACCTACCTGGTTGGACCCAGACCACTTCCTTAACAACTACGCCATTGTGGTACCCCATGACGTATAAAAGGAGGACCGGGCGAAAGAGTAGAGAGGTTAGACACTTGTTAGAACACTAGTAGGAGTGCATGATAACCCACAAGTATAGCGGAGGAACACTAGTAGGAGTGCATGATAACACTAGTAGGACCGCAACAGTTTTCGAGGGTAGAGTATTCCACCCAAATTTATTGATTCGACACAAGGGGAGCCAAAGAATATTCACGAGTATTAGCAGTTGAGTTGTCAATTCAACCAGACTTGAAACACTTAATATCTGCAACAAAGTATTTAGTAGAAAAGTAGTATGATAATAACAGTAACAGTGGCAATAGGACCAGAAGTAGTTTTGTAGTGATTGTAACAGCAGTGACAGCAAAAGTAACTTAGCAAAGATCAATATGTGAAAAGCTCGTAGGCATTGGATCAGTTAACTAACTCGATTACATGATAAATCTCATCCCGGGCATATTGCTTGCACATGGATCAGTGGTATCAGAGCTAGGTTTATGCGTAGATGTTATATGCACGAGTAGAACACAAGCGAGTTGTGGGCGATAATAGTCATACTGCTTACCAGCATGTCATACTTTGATTCGGCAGTATTGTTGGATGAAGCGCCCAGACCGACATTACGCGTACGCTTACACGAGACCGGTTCTATCGACATGCTTCGCACACAAGTGGCTGGCGGGTGTCAGTTTCTCCAACTTTAGTTGAATCGAGTGTGGCTACGCCTGGTCCTTGTTGAAGGTTAAAACAACACATACTTGACGAAAAATCGTTGTGGTTTTGATGCGTAGGTAAGAACGGTTCTTGCCCAGCCCGTAGCAGCCACGTAAAACTTGCAACAACAAAGTAGAGGACGTCTAACTTGTTTTTGCAGGGCATGTTGTGATGTGATATGGTCAAGACATGATGCTAAATTTTATTGTATGAGATGATCATGTTTTGTAACGGAGTTATCGGCAACTCGCAGGAGCCATATGGTTGTCGCTTTATTGTATGAAATGCAATCGCCATGTAATTGCTTTACTTTATCACTAAGCGGTAGCGATAGTCGTAGAAGCAATAGTTGGCGAGACGACAACGATGCTACGATGGAGATCAAGGTGTCGCGCCGGTGACGATGGTGATCATGACGGTGCTTTGGAGATGGAGATCAAAGGCACAAGATGATGATGGCCATATCATATCACTTATATTGATTGCATGTGATATTTATCCTTTATGCATCTTATTTTGCTTAGTTCGACGGTAGCATTATAAGATGATCTCTCACTAAATTTCAAGGTACAAGTGTTCTCCCTGAGTATGCACCGTTGTGAAAGTTCGTCGTGCCATGACACCACGTGATGATCGGGTGTGATAAGCTCTATGTTCACATACAATGGGTGCAAGCCAGTTTTACACACGCAGAATACTCGGGTTAAACTTGACGAGCCTAGCATATGCAGTGGTACATGGATCAGTTAACTATAAGCCTTGCAAGCAATGTGACTAATGAGTTAGTTGCGGGATGACTATGAGCTTTTCACATCAAGCACGGACAAAACTAACTCGATTACATGATAACTCTCATCCAAGGCATTGCGAATTCCCGTAACTCTCCGGTACTCCGAAAAATACCCGAATCACTCGGAACCTTTCCGATGTCCGAATATAGCCTTCCAATATATCGATCTTTACCTCTCGACCATTTCGAGACTCCTCGTCATGTCCCTGATCTCATCCGAGACTCCGAACAAACTTCGGTCATCAAATCACATAACTCATAATACAAATCGTCATCGAACATTAAGCGTGCGGACCCTACAGGTTCGAGAACTATGTAGACATGACCGAGACACATCTCCGGTGAATAACCAATAGGAGAACCTGGATGCTCATATTGGCTCCTATATATTCTACGAAGATCTTTATCGGTCAAACCGCATAACAACATACGTTGTTCCCTTTGTCATCGGTGTGTTACTTGCCCGAGATTCGATCGTCGGTATCCTCATACCTAGTTCAATCTCGTTACCGGCAAGTTTCTTTACTCGTTCCGTAATGCATCATCCCGCAACTAACTGATTAGTCACAATGCTTGCAAGGCTTATAGTGATGTGCATTACCGAGAGGGCCCAGGGATACCTCTCCGACAATCGGAGTGACAAATCCTAATCTCGATCTATGCCAACTCAACAAACACCATCGGAGACACCTGTAGAGCACCTTTATAATCACCCAGTTACATTGTGACGTTTGGTAGCACACTAAGTGTTCCTCCGGTATTCGGGAGTTGCATAATCTCATAGTCATAGGAACATGTATAAGTCATGAAGAAAGCAATAGCAATAAACTAAACGATCATAGTGCTAAGCTAACTGATGGGTCTTGTCCATCACATCATTCTCTAATGATGTGACCCCGTTCATCAAATGACAACACATGTCTATGGTTAGGAAACTTAACCATCTTTGATTAACGAGCTAGTCAAGTAGAGGCATACTAGGGACACTCTGTTTTGTCTATGTATTCACACATGTACTAAGTTCCCGGTTAATACAATTCCAGCATGAATAATAAACATTTATCATGATATAAGGAAATATAAATAACAACTTTATTATTGCCTCTAGGGCATATTTCCTTCAAAAATTTTACTCCCCTCCTTCAACAAACACAAGCCATGGCTAGCCGAATCCTCGGGTACCCTCCATACCAACAACAATCCGGGGGAGTTTTGTTTCATTATTATATTTTGATTTTGATTTTGATCATAGGACTGGGCATCCCAAGTACCAACCATTTTCTCGTGAATGACAAGCGAATAAACACTCATCGTGAGAATAACCCACCTAGCATGGAAGATACTGACAGCCCCTGTCGCTACATGAGCGATTCGGGCATACAAAACAGATTATTATTTGAAGGTTTAGAGTTTGGCACATGCAAATTTACTTGGAATGACAGGTAAATACCGCATATAGGTAGGTATGGTGGACTCATATGGAACAACTTTGGGTTTAAGGAAGCGGATGCACAAGCAGTATTCCCGCTTAGTACAAGTAAAGGCTAGCAAATAGATTGAGGAGTGACCAACTAGAGAGCGACAACGGTCATAAACATGCGTTGAGGTTAATCAACATTAAATACTAGCATGAGTAGGATATAAATCACCATGAACATAAATATCATGGAGGCTATGTTTGTTTTGATTCAACTACATGCATGAACATGTGCCAAGTCAAGCCACTTGAATCATTCAGAGGAGGATACCATCCTATCATACTACATCATAACCATTTTAAAAGCATGTTGGCATGCAAGATAAACCATTATCCACCCCTAGCTATTTAAGCATGGCATGAGTAACTATGATCTCTAATTGTCATTGCAAACATGTTTCATTCATAATAGGCTGAATAAAAAACAATGAGCTAATCATATTTACAGAAACAAAATAGGTCGAGTTCATACTAGCTTTTCTTCATGTCAATCATTTCATCAAATTTTGTCATTATTGCCTTTCACTTGCACAACCAAACGATGTGAATAATAATAAGAGTGCACGTGCCGTGGACTAAGCTGGAATCTGCAAAGATTTATTCAAAGGAGAAGACAAGGTAATATGGGCTCCTTGTTAGATCAACAATAATGCATATGAGAGCCACTCAACATTTTCATCGTGGTCTTCTCCTTACGACCCAAAAAGAAAAGAATTTTGAAGAAACACACTAAAATATTTTTGGAGTTTTTGTTTTTCTCTAGAAGAAAGCAAATTAACGCAAGAAAAATGAAAATGAGAAAAACTATTTACACTCCAACAAGTAAAAGAAGAACAAGAAATCTTTTTGGGTTTTCTTCTTATAATACGACTAAACTGAACTAGAAATAAAACTAAAAAGAAGCGAGAAATATTTTTTTGGATTTTATCAAAGTTTTTCAAACACATGGGAAGAAAGCCAGAAAGATAAACTAACATGGATTATACAATGAAAAAGTATGAACAATGACAACTGGAATGAATGTGTGAATATGAATGTAATGTCCGTGAGAGATACGTACTCCCCCATGCTTAGGCTTTTGGCCTAAGTTGGTCTATGGCCATGGCTGGCTGGGCTGATATCCAAAGTCGTAGTTGGGGTTGAACTGGATTGCGGCTGCCACCACTTGGAGGGCTGCCTCATTGAGGCGAGTGGTCTCCCTCGCCCTCTCATACTCCTCTACCTCCTCTCTAAGTATGAAATATTTCCCTTTTACCTGAAAGTCAAAGAAGGCAGGAGCGGGAAGCGTAATATGGAAAACACGGCACCTGTCAAAGATTAGTATGTACTAAAAAGGCAGCTCGCCCCTCTCGAGAAAACTGAAATGTTCCATAGCAAAGGAAAGCAAGTGGAAACTGAGCATCATCTTCTTTTATTGGAACCCTGCTACCTCTTCAGCATGCGTTGGTTTTCCCTTGAAGAGGAAAGGGTGATGCAGCAAAGTAGCGTAAGTATTTCCCTCAGTTTTTGAGAACCAAGGTATCAATCCAGTAGGAGACTACACACAAATCGCCTAGTACCTGCACAAACAATCAAGAACCTTGCAACCAATGCGATAAAGGGGTTGTCAATCCCTTCACGGCCACTTGCAAAAGTGAGATCTGATAAAGATAATAAGATAAATATTTTTGGTATTTTTGTTGTATAGATTGAAAAGTAAAGATTGCAAAATAAACGGCGATAGAAATAGCTAGTTGACGGGAAACTAATATGATGTAAAGTAGACCCGGGGGCCATAGGTTTCACTAGTGGCTGCTCTCAAGATAGCATATATTACTGTGGGTGAACAAATTACTGCCGAGCAATTGATAGAAAAGCACATAGTTATGAGAATATCTAGGCATGATCATGTATGTAGGCATCACGTCCGTGACAAGTAGACCGAAACGATTCTACATCTACTAATATTACTCCACACATCGACCGCTATCCAGCATGCATCTAGAGTATTAAGTTCATAAGAACAGAGTAACACATTAGGCAAGATGACATGATGTAGAGGGATAAACTCAAGCAATATGATATAAACCCCATCTTTTTATCCTCGATGGCAACAATACAATACGTGTCGGTTCCCTTTCTGTCACTGGGATCGAGTACCGCAAGATTGAACCCAAAGCTAAGCACTTCTCCTATTGCAAGAAAGATCAATCTAGTAGGCCAAACCAAACTGATAATTCAAAGAGACTTGCAAAGATATTAAATCATGAATATAAGAATTCAGAGAAGAATCAAATATTGTTCATAGATAATCTTGATCATAAACCCAAAATTCATCGGATCTCGACAAACACACCGCAAAAAGAATTACATCGAATAGATCTCCAAGAGAATCGAGAAGAACTTTGTATTGAGATCCAAAGAGAGAGAATAAGCCATCTAGATAATAACTATGGACCCGAAGGTCTGTGGTAAACTACTCACACATCATCAGAGAGGCTATGGTGTTGATGTAGAAGCCCTCCGTGATCGAATCCCCCTCCGGCGGAGCGCCGGAAAAGGCCCCAAGATGGGATCTCACGGGTACAGAAGGTTGCGGCGGTGGAAAAAGTGTTTCGTGGCTACCCTAGATGTTTTCAGGGTATAAGAGTATATATAGGTGAAAGAAGTAGGTCGGTGGAGCCACGAGGGGCCCACAAGGGTGGGGGGCGCGCCTACACCCTGGGCGCGCTCTCCCAGCTCGTGGCCGCCTCGTTGCTTCCTTGACGTCCACTCCAAGTCTCCTGGATTGCGTTTGTTCCAAAAAAGATCCTCGTGAAGGTTTCGTTCCGTTTGATATTCCTTTTCTGCGAAACACTGAAATAGGCAAAAAAACATCAATTTGCACTGAGCCTTCGGTTAATAGGTTAGTCCCAAAAATAATATAAAAAGGTATATTAAAGCCCATTAAACATCCAAAACAGATAATATAATAGCATGGAACAATCAAAAGTTATAGATACGTTGGAGACGTATCAAGCATCCCCAAGCTTAATTCCTGCTCGTCCTCGAGTAGGTAAATGATAAAAACATAATTTTTGATGTGGAATGCTACCTAACATAATTTTCAATGTAATTTTCTTTATTGTGGCATGAATGTTCATATCCGGAAGATTCAAGACAAAAGTTTAATATTGACATAAAAATAATAATACTTCAAGCATACTACCCAAGCAATTATGTCTTATCAAAATAACATAGCCAAAGAAAGCTCATCCCTACAAAATCATATAGTTTGGCCAATGCTTCATTTTTGTCACACAAATTGCTCTCATCATGCACAACCCCGATGACAAGCCAAGCAATTGTTTCATACTTTAGTATTCTCAAACTTTTTTTATTTCACGCAATATATGAGCATGAGCCATGGACATAGCACTATGGGTGGAATAGAATATAATGATGGGGGTTGTGTGGAGAAGACAAAAAGGAGAAAGTCTCATATTGACGCGGCTAATCAACGGGCTAGGGAGATGCCCATCAATTGATGTCAATGCGAGGAGTAGGGATTGCCATGCAACGGATGCACTAGAGCTATAAATGTATGAAAGCTCAACAAAAGAAACTAAGTGGGTGTGCATCCAACTTGCTTGCTCACGAAGACCTAGGGCATTTGAGGAAGCCCATTGTCGGAATATACAAGCCAAGTTCTATAATGAAAAATTCCCAGTAGTATATGAAAGTGACAAAATAAGAGACTCTCTATCATGAAGATCATGGTGCTACTTTGAAGCACAAGTGTGGAAAAAGGATAGTAGCATTGTCCCTTCTATCTTTTTCTTCTTTTTTCTTCTTCTTCTTTTTATTTGTTTGGCCTTTCTTTTTTATTTGGCCTTTTTTTTGGGGACAATGCTCTAATAATGATGATCATCACACTTCTATTTATTTACAACTCAATGATTACAACTCGATACTAGAACAAAATATGACTCTATATGACTGCCGCCGGTGGTGTAACGGGATGGGCAATGAATCAAGAGTGGCATGTATGAAAAATTATGCATGGTGGCCTTGCCACAAATACGATGTCAACTACATGATCATGCAAGGCAATATGACAATGATGAAGCGTGCCATGATAAACGGAACGGTGGAAAGTTGCATGGCAATATATCTCGGAATGGCTATGGAAATGCCATAATAGGTAGGTATGGTGGCTGTTTTGAGGAAGATATAAGGAGGCTTATGTGTGATAGAGCATATCATATCACGGGGTTTGGATGTACCGGCGAAGTTTGCACCAACTCTCAAGGTGAGAAAGGGCAATGCACGGTACCGAAGAGGCTAGCAATGATGGAAGGTGAGAGTGCGTATAATCCATGGACTCAACATTAGTCATTAAGAACTCACATACTTATTGCAAAAATCTACAAGTTATCGAAACCAAGCACTACACGCATGCTCCTAGGGGGATAGATTGGTAGGAAAAGACCATCGCTCGTCCCCGACCGCCACTCATAAGGAAGACAATCGAAGAAACACCTCATGCTTCAAATTTGTCGCACAACGTTTACCATACGTGCATGCTACAGGACTTGCAAACCTCAACATAAGTTGATGAGGCACGAACAGCGAGACGCTAATTCGTGCGAGTAGACAGCCCGATCTTTCACGGCGATGCAAGATCAGTAGTTCTTTCCCGTGTTCCTCCTCGTAACCTTCAAGATAATTTTCACCCGCGTACAAAAATACACGAATAAAAATAATGACCCCCTTGGATCAGCACATAGGCGTCGATGTAATGATCAACCCTTCGTCGCAAGTAAATTTTCACGATGGGAAAATCACAGATAATACACAAGATCTGGCCAACCGTAACTCGGACGTTTTTCTGTATATTTCATACTCGACATAAAACTCAAAAATGATCTGCTGCCGTACACGGCCATAGCCTGGCCTTTAAATAGCCAACTTACGCCCCTTCCAACAAGCAAAATAACTAACAAGAATATCTTGCCTAAACAAGTCGTACAAGACTTGGACTATGAAAGGAAACAAAAATAAATCTTAGCTAACTAGCCAAACCATGACTAGTACTCCATATCAAAAACCTTCTAATAAAATATTCTAGACAATCCTATACGCATGCATGTACTTTTCAGATTGCATGCACCATGGACACCTTGCTCCACCTCAATTAAAATTGCACCGATCCTGACCCATCCTGGTGGAGTTCTGAATGTGGGTCGCACCTCTTCTGGTTCTGGTTCATTGCTCTTCATCGGTTGAACAATGTTGTACTGAACCCTTGACGCCTGTACACATTTAACCCCTCGCGGATGTATATATTTATTTTCATCTTTTATTGTCGGACCACATAATGTTCGCAACTTTCCGTCTGTTCCACGATGAATTCTATGTGGCACCACACTAGGTCTGCTCTAAAAATCAGGTGTCACCATGGTCCTATCATCCTCTCGCCCTTGAAGCGAAACCGTCCCTGGTTTCGTATCAATTTTCTGCAGCTCCTTCTCCGTAGTTTGTTGCTCTATCTTGATTGCCTTGTCTGCCATCGGTTTCAACATGTGTCTTCTTTCATCGTGCATAAACGTGTAAGTGTTGGATTTCCCCGCATGTACAACATCATGATCATACTGCCATGGTCTTCCTAATAGTAACTGACATGCGTCCATTGGCAAAACATCACAATCCACCTTGTCAATATAATCTCCAACCACAAATGTTACACGTACCTTGTGTGTGATTTTTAATTTACCAGAATTATACAACCACTCCACATGGTGCAGATGCGGATGCTGCCACATAGACAAGCCCAAAGTTTGCACTAGATCTTTGCTAATGGCGTTGGTGAAGCTACCACCATCAATGATCATCTTGCATGTACGGTCTTTGATTTTGCCCTTTCACATCACCGTCTTGTACCTTCTGTACCAAAAGATTCTACCCCTCTGTCGGTGCAACAACTTCTTCCTTTCTTTCTTCCTGTTGCTCTCTTCTTTTTAGCAAACGATTTTTCCAATCTGCGTTGAACACATCCGTTGGCATGGGAATAAAATAGATTTGTTGGCCCTTCCAAGATACAAAGTAACTATTTTTCTTGGAATTCCGAACCGCCCCAACACGTTTGCACCATGGGTTCCCAAGTAGCAGATGACATGACACCATGGGCACAGGACAAACGTGAAAAAAATTCCGCACAACAATATTTCCCCAAAGTAAAAATTAGCAAAATCTGGTGCGTAATTTGGATTTCACCTTTGAACCACTTGAGTGTGTATGGTCTTTCAAGAGGTGTCATCTTCAGCCCCAATTTTTCCACCACCTCGATGCTCACCATATTGACTGTAGTACTCTCATCGATTGTCAGATTGACACGTCGTTCGTTCACAACGCAACGAGTGTGAAAAAGAATGATCTCGCCAATGCCTTCCTCCTCCATCAATTTGTTCCTGCTCAACATGTTGATGCTTGCCTCCGCAGACGACATTAAAAAAACTAAATCGCCGTGACTAACCTTTGCTCTGAATACCACTTGATGAGGCACGAACAGCGAGACGCTGATTCGTGCGAGTAGACGGCCCGACCTTTCACGGCAATGCAAGATCAGCCCGTGTTCCTCCTCGCAACCTTCAAGATAATTTTCACCCGCGTACAAAAATACATGAATAAAAATAATGACCCTCTTGGATCAACACGTAGGCGTCGATGTAATGGTCAACCCTCCGCCACAAGTAAATTTCCACGATGGGAAAATCACAGATAATACACAAGATCTGGCCGCCCGTAGCTCGGACGTTTTTCTGTATATTTCATACTCGACATAAAACTCAAAACTGATCTGCTGCCGTACACGGCCGTAGCCTGGCCTTTAAATAGCCGACTTACGCCCCTTCCAACAAGCAAAATAACTAACAAGAATATCTTGCCTAAACAAGTCATACAAGACTTGGACTATGAAAGGAAACAAAAATAAATCTTAGCTAACTAGCCAAACCATGACTAGTACTCCATATAGAAGACCTTCTAATAAAATATTCTAGACAATCCTGTACGCATGCATGTACTTTTCAGATTGCATGCACCATGGACACCTTGCTCCACCACAATTAAAATTGCACCGATCCTGATCCATCCTGGTGGAGTTCTGAATGTGGGTCGCACCTCTTGTGGTTCTGGTTCATTGCTCTTCATCGGTTGAACAATGTTGTACTGAACCCTTGACGCCTGTACACATTTAACCCCTCGCGGATGTATATATTTATTTTCATCTTTTATTGTCGGACCACATAATGCTCGCAACTTTCCGTCTGTTCCACGATGAATTCTATGTGGCACCACACTGGGTCTGCTCTGAAAATCGGGTGTCACCATGGTCCTATCATAAGTATTTCTCAAATTCACAATTACTCAACTAGCAAGACTCTAATATTACCATCTTCATATCTCAAAACAATCATCAAGTATCAAACTTCTCATAGTATTCAATGCACTCTATATGAAAGTTTTTATTATACCCATCTTGGATGCCTATCATATTAGGACTAGTTTTATAACCAAAGCAAATTACCATGCTGTTCTAAAGACTCAAAATAATATAAGTGAAGCATGAGAGATCAATTATTTCTATAAAATAAAACCACCACCGTGCTCTAAAAAGATATAGGTGAAGCACGAGCAAAATTATCTAGCTCAAAAGATATAAGTGAATCATATAGAGTATTCTAATAAATTCCGATTCATGTGTGTCCCTCCAAAAAGTGTGTACAACAAAGATGATTGTGGTAAACTAAAAAAGCAAAGACTCAAATCATACAAGACGCTCCAGGCAAAACACATATCATGTGGTGAATAAAAATATAGCCTCAAGTAAAGTTACCGATGGACGAAGACGAAAGAGGGGATGCCTTCCGGGGCATCCCCAAGCTTAGGCTTTTGGTTGTCCTTGAATTTACCTTGGGGTGCCTTGGGCATCCCCAATCTTAGGCTCTTGCGACTACTTGTTCCAAAATCCATCAAATCTTTACCCAAAAACTTGAAAACTTCACAACACAAAACTTAACAGAAAATCTCATGAGCTCCGTTAGTATAAGAAAACAAACCACAACTTTAAGGTACTGTCATGAACTAATTCTTTATTTATATTGGTGTTAAACCTACTGTATTCCAACTTCTCTATTGTTCATACCCCCCGATACTAGCCATAGATTCATCAAAATAAGCAAACAACACACAAAAACAGAATCTGTCAAAAACAGAACAGTCTATAGTAATCTGTATCAAACGCATACTTCTGTAACTTCAAAAATTCTGCAAAAATAGGAAGATCTATATAATTTGTTTATTGATCTATTGCAATTGGAATCAGTATTTTATCACTTTATGGTGATTTTTAATAATTGTTTTCGTGAGCAGAAAGTTTCTGTCTTTTTCAGCAAGATCAAATAATTATCATCCAAGAAGATCCTATAGGTTTTACTTGGCACAAACACTAATTAAAACATAAAAGCACATCCAACCAGAGGCTAGATGAATTATTTATTACTAAACAGGAACAAAAATAAAATTGGGTTGCCTCCCAACAAGCGCTATCGTTTAACGCCCCTAGCTAGGCACAAAAACAAGAACATATCTAGGTATTATCATCTTTGGTATGCAATTCTTCAATTGAACACTTATAACCCTTAGGAGTTTCTTTCTTTTTATTGATGATCAAACTCCTAGGCAAGAAATCAAGAAATTCATTTGTAACAAAAGGTTCCTTAATGATAGCAAAAAAGTTGGGGTGAACACTTATTGATTTGAGATCCACATTCTCCTTACTAAAAGATTCACCCTTATTTTTAGGAACATACATAAACTTGGTAACTTTGGTAGTAGGAGGGTTTGAAGTGTTCCTCACGGTAGAAAAAGAAGACCCTAAGTTGGTAATAATATCCTCAAGTTTATCAATTCTAGTGGAATCTTGATCTATCTTTTCATTAACTATGGATTCTTTTTCTCTAAAAAAATTCAGAGTAACTCCTACCTTAGATCCATATTGGGTAATTTGGTTGTAGATCTTTTTATCCAAATTCTCAATCAACTCTACAGTGGCAACTTTATTTTCAATACTTTCAAGCCTTTGCATCACATGTTCGAAAGTTAAAATAGTTCCATTAACCAAAAGAGGTGGTGGGCCAAACAAATCTATCATAGCATTATAAGAATCAAAAGTATGGCTACCCAAGAAATTCCCTCCGGTAATGGTGTCAAGAATATATCTGTTCCAAGGAGTGATGCCTACATAAAAATTGCGAAGAAGAACAGAAGTAGATTGCTTCCTAGTGGATCTATTCTGAGCATTGCAAATTCTATACCAAGCATGTTTTAGATTTTCTCCCTCCATTTGTTTAAAATTAAGAACTTCATGATCGGGAGTACTAACAATGATAGAAGGACTGGCCATAACGGCAAAACAAACGATCTAACACACGGACACACAAGAAATGAGCGGAAAGAAATGGACGAAAAAGGGCGAATAAAACGGCAAGGGTGAAGTGGGGGAGAGGAAAACGAGAGGCAAATGGGAAATAATGTAATGCAAGGGAGAAGAGTTTGTGAAAGGTACTTGGTATGTCTTGACTTGTGCATAGATCTCCCCGGCAACGGCGCCAGAAATCCGCATGTTGGCAGGAGATCAAATCTTGACTTGACTTGGCGTAAACCTCCCCGGCAACGGCGCCAGAAATCCTTCTTGCTACCTCTTGAGCATGCGTTGGTTTTCCCTTGAAGAGGAAAGGGTGATGCAGCAAACTAGCGTAAGTATTTCCCTCAGTTTTTGAGAACCAAGGTATCAATCCAGTAGGAGACTACACGCAAATCGCCTAGTACCTGCACAAACAATCAAGAACCTTGCAACCAACGCGATAAAGGGGTTGTCAATCCCTTCACGGCCACTTGCAAAGGTGAGATCTAATAAATATAATAAGATAAATATTTTTTGGTATTTTTGTTGTATAGATTGAAAAGTAAAGATTGCAAAATAAACGGCGACAGAAGTAGCTAGTTGACGGGAAACTAATATGATGTAAAGTAGACCCGGGGGCCATAGGTTTCACTAGTGGCTTCTCTCAAGATAGCATATATTACGGTGGGTGAACAAATTACTGCCGAGCAATTGATAGAAAAGCGCATAGTTATGAGAATATCTAGGCATGATCATGAACATAGGCATCACGTTCGTGACCAGTAGACCGAAACGATTCTGCATCTACTACTATTACTCCACACATCGACCGCTATCCAGCATGCATCTAGAGTATTAGGTTCATAAGAACAGAGGAACCACTACAAAAAAAAGACACATCCGTGACATTTTGGGCCGAACGAATTTTTTTTCTGTCATACTTATGACACTTCTATGACAATAATTGTGACAAAATCCGGTATCATCATAGATGTGGTGGGGTTCTACTTCTATGACAAAAAATCATGACCGAAAATGGGCTTTTCGTCCTGGGCGGGCCGGAGACGCAGCTGCATGACATTCTTTGGGCCGTCCATGACGGGAAAAACCGTGGTAGAAGCGAGGGCGAGGAAAATATCGGGGAGTTCCCAGTTACGGTGGGTGGTCGGGGGTCGAGCGATGGGCGTTTCTCTCGTGCGTACGCGCGTGTGTGCGAGGCCTTTGGCTCTAACTGAACCCGAGCATGGCATTGGGCTCTAACTGAACCCGAGCGATTGCACTGCAGGCTACGCGTTACTGAACCCGAGCGATCGATCAATCCCTTGCTGTTAACTGAACCCGAGTGATTCCTTCGCTACTGCTGCTAACTAAAGCCGATCGAACACTGCTGCCTCCTTCCCTTGATGAACAGTGAGCATTGTTGAGGGGGTTTGGATGAACAGTACCCGGTGGGGGTTGGATGAACAGGACCCCGTGGTAGTAGAGGCCGTTGCCGCTGGATGAACAGTACCCCGATCGATCGAGCCGGTGGATGAACATGACCCCGTGGAGGGCTGGATAAACAGGACCCCGTGGAGGGCTGGTTGAACAGTAGCCGGTGGAGGGCTGGATGAATAGTAGCCCGTGGAGGGGTGGTTGAACAGGACCCCCGTGGAGAGGGCTGGTTGAACAGTAGCCGGTGGAGGAGCGCGCGGTGGAGGCTGGATGAACAGGAGCCTGTGGATGAATAGTTGCAGGTGAAGGCTGGAGGAGGTCGATGGTGGATGAACAGGAGCCCGTGGAGGCTGGAGGAGGTCAACGGTGGAGATGAACAGTATCCCGTGGAGTCCCGTTTTGCGGTACGCCACACCCCTCCCGATGAACAGGACCCCCGTTTCGACCGTAGCGCTCCAACACAAGCCCGTTTCCTCCATTTTGCGGTACGCCACACCCCTCCCGATCAACAGGACCCCGTTTCGACCGTAGGATGTCCGTTTCCTCCGTTTTGCGGTATGCCAGACCCCTCCCGATCAACATGATCCCGTTTCCACAGTGGCTGGTCGAACACAAGGCCGTTTCCTTCGTTCTGCAGTACGCCAGGCCTCGTTTCCATCGCCTGTTCTGTCCAAGCCGGTTGGCTCCTGATGAACAACACGTGTTCCGTTGCCTCCCGATGAACAGGACGCATTCCGTTGCCTCCCCATGAACACGACGACGACGCAGTTTCTCCGTTCCGACCCAGCCACACCATGTACATGAGCCCTGGCCGTACGTACGCGCGAGTAGGCGTTCGAGACCCCGCCCGTACGTACGTATGTGGCCGTATTTTCTTTCTTGCACCCTGGCCGCTGTACGTACGTGTACATGCTACGTGCGCGCCTCTACTACCACACGTGCGCGCCTCTACTACGACACATGCCCTTCCTTGCATGGCCACGGTTCATCGCTGCAGCCTGCAGACAGACCGATCGTATGTACGTACACGTTCGCGACCAGAATGACAACGCTACGTACGCTTTGACCAGGTGGGTCCCGACTGTCAGGCACTTCCTTGCGTGCGAAGATGTAGCTGGTGGGTCCCAGCAGTCAGGGGGCGAATCATTTTTTTGCCCGTAATATGGATGCACTTCCTTGTGTGCGAAGATGTAGCTGGTGGGTCCTAGCAGTCAGGGGGAGAAAACATTATTTTTCAGCGTAAAAAGGATGCAGTTGCATGCATGCGTCCATGGGGGTGGTGCGTCCCCACTGTCAGCCTCTCACGTACAGTCATCTTCCGATGACTCTCGGTTGTTGACCACGTTGACCACACCGTGCCGAACGCACCAAGGCCGGTGGACGATGGCGAGGCCCCAGAATGGAACGACCCGGAGATGGGGAAGATGTGGCAGTGGAGTCGCAGATGGAGAGGAATGGGAAACTTGACTGGTTCGAGTGCGCGGCAACACTGCCACGGTGCTGCCCACGGAGACAGGAGCAAGAACAGGGGTTGAAGAAGGAGCATGGCTGTTGGATTAACATCCAATGGTCCAGCTGCTAGAATCATTTGTTGATTAAGTTGACAAAGCCCTGCGTACACGTCCGCTTAGTAGGCCCACAAGTCAGCCACCAAATCTGACGAGTCCCGGGTGTCAACGGGAGGAATAATTTTTTCGCATAACAAGGAGGCACTTCATTCCGTGCGAAGATACAGCCCGTGGGTCCCGGCTGTCAGGGGGAGGAAATATTTTTTCAGCTTAATAAGGAGGAACTTTCCTTGCGTGCGACCATGGACCTCGTGGGTTCCAGCCGTCAGGCTCTCCGTGTACAGTCCTCTTTCGATGACTCTCATTTGTTGACCACGCCGCAGCGAGCGCAGCGAGGCGGTGGACCACGGCGAGGCCCCAGACGGGAACGAGCCGGAGATGGGAAGACGCAGCAGTGGAGTTGCAGATTGAGACGAGAAGAAGGGTTATAACTGGTTCTGGTGCGGCGTGGGGTTGCAGTCGGTGGAGAATACCAGGAGGTGTGGAGGGGTGGAGGGATAGCCTGGCCGGCGGTGGGGTAGCGCTTCGCAGCGATGCGTGCTAAGCAGAGCCGCTAGCCGCCGGAGGCCGGACCAGGCGGTCCGGCGATGCTTGAGGAAGAAGACGAGAGATTGAAGGTGCATGTCGGCCGTTGGATATAAATCCAATGGCTGATGATGTCATAATCATTTGTTGACCAAGTTGACAACGCCCTGCGTAGGCTTCGACCTATTGGCCCACATGTCAGCTTGCAAAAATGTGGCATATATTTAACCCATGTTTTGTCCATTTGCTGGGCTGGGTGAACAAATAATTTCGCGTCAATGCGGCCCATTTATATTTTCTAAGAAATCCCAACCCATTTGCACTTTCTTGAAATACACGAATTAGCTGGGTTCATTCTATATATAATGTTAGGTTAGAAGGAGCAATTAATATCAAAAAATAAACCAGAGCGACACATTTTTTATATATAAAATAAACAAATTAGCGAGTTATTTCTCAAAATAAAAATGAGCGTCTTATTATTACATTGGTCCTTAAAATCTTCGCAAGCTTTTGTACGCAATCACCAGGATTTTCCTTCCCAACTTCTCTTAAACATTTACTTTTATAGTTAATAACACATGGGATGTTTTTATAATGTATATATAAGTCTCTATAAAATATACGATAATAGTAATAATATAAATATATATAATGTGGTTAGAAGGGAAAACATAAATTGGAGACATCATTATTATTCTGATATATAGATAAATAGAATAGAGATCTGCGTTTTACTAAGAAAAATACATTGGGCTGCCGATCTTTAAGAAAAAGCCCTAGGCCGGTATGGACCACAAAAAATAAGTTGAAACCACTGTCTCCGTATGTCGTGGGCTATGCATGTTAAAAAACAAAACCTAGGCCTAGCTGATACTTGTTCGCCCTCTGGAAAAAATGATACCGGCTAGATCCCCGAGCAAACTGGATTAAAGAGGGGGCCGGCGACGTGACTGAAGAAGCACATCAGGAGCGAATTTTTTCTTCTTCAGTGGATGGCTCTCGATGGCGTTTTTTTACTTGCCTCTGCACCATACAACCTGTATTTTTAGCCTCCCAGTCCGTGGTGGACCAGCTGCCCATTTGCTGGGTGGGCCAACCTACAGAAACCAGCACTCGATTTTCATCAAGCCCCAAAAACAACGCAGTACTATGTTTGTTTTGAGGCCGAAAACATTACGGCAGGGGTTGAGCGGGGGAGGGGGAAGATAGAGCAAAAAGATTAAAAAGAGATGATGCGCCGTCTACCCTAACAAAGCAGGTGCAATTCTTCTCGGGAAGAAGGTGTGCTGTTGATACCCACACGTCACAAATCCCACAGTAGGCATACTAACAAGTTCGCACACAAGTACAACAGAAAAGGTAAACATTTGTATCAAACTCAGGTTCACAGGACACGTTCATATTCATAGCCAACATTCACAATCAACAACTCAAAAGATTCATATATACACAAGTTCAACATGTCTATGCATCCAAATGATTGATAGATCACACGACAATATTCATAGATAATTCACAAAAAGATTCAGATATACACATGTTCAGTATGTTTATGCATCCAAATGATTGAGATCACATCAAATATCTTCCATGGACGAACTTTAATTACCTAGGGTACAGACTGGTAAATCGTGTTCAGTCGGAGGTACTTCTTGCTAAAATTAATGCTTGTACGAGTAAACTTTCGAGTACATAAGAGGCAGCACAAACAATCTAAACTTTGCTTGTAGGTTTATCCTCAAATAGTGGCCTCGTGCCGAGGGAGGTTTGAGCAACTTGGCCACTACTTTTATCCAACTAGTTTACTGGCTCATCTTGGTCCTGTAGCTCGCCAAAATTCTACATTGCAGACAAGAAAGGAGGCGGTTGAGAAAATGAACCACCCAAATTTTTTGTGCAGTTCAACTGAAATGGAGCATCCCTGGTGTGCAGACTGATTAAGTGCCAGATGAATATACGCGTCAACCAACTTGTCAGGAATCTTTAGACTCCATGCCATACAGTTCGCTACCATATGTGCCGATAACCAAAAGGCACAAGTTGGGACCAAATACTGGACTACGTTTTTCTGGGCTATGCGCCAAGCAATATTTTTGGCGTTCACTCTCCTAATACTTGGAGTTTGACAACTGGTTGACGCCGGTTGATACTCGAATGAATATAGGCACTTCTTCTTCTCAACATCGATGCTTGTCTGAGTGAACTTTGGAGGACATAGCAGCAACATAAGTACCTGCCCATCTGATCTTTTTGTGCAGTTCTACTGAAATCACCCAATGTAATGATTTTCTTGCGAGTTCAGGCTCCAAGTTACTCCTTTATGAAATCGGCAAACAGTAGCACAATACCAAATT